>NC_046004.1:1299788-1538122 GCF_010909765.2 Amblyraja radiata | reverse complement strand
GCGTCGTGTAGCCACTGCACAAATCGCTCTAGTTTTTAAGGCCCTTCTTTAGCACCAAGTCTGATGGCTGTCAGGTCAGTGGACAGAATTAGTCCTCGGATGCGCATTGTCCGGATTCATGCTTCAGTTTGATTGGGACTGAAGAAGGAAAAAAGTCCGGATGGTGAATCCACGCGATTTGCCAATCAAACATTTGTGACACATTCACTGTTTGTCAATAACATCATGCACAGTAAACGAAAATGTAAACATAAACTGCAGATGCTGGATATCTAAATAAAAGTGGGAAATGTTACAAGATGCTGTTTCTTTTTGCTCAGTTCTGAACAGTGCCACAGAACTGAAACATTATCAGTTTTATCTTTAGATTAGTTTAGTTTGGAGTATTTGGCCAGTTCATTGGATATATTTAAGAGGAAGTTAGATGTGGCCCTTGTGGCTAAAGGGATCAGGGGGTATGGAGAGAAGGCAGGTACAGGATACTGAGTTGGATGATCAGCCATGATCATATTGGAAGTCGGTGCAGGCTCGAAGGGCCGAATGGCCTACTCCTGCACAGATGAGCGTTTGAAGGTACTGGGGTGCGCGCGATGGTGTTTAGAGGATGAGGGGAGACTTTATTGAAACTGACCGAACAGTGAAGGCCTGGATTGAGTGGATATGAAGACGACTTTTCCACGATTGGGAGGGTCTAGGTCAGAGGGCACAGCATCGGAATAAAACATACAGTACCTTTTGTTAGGAGATGAGGGGGATTCTTTAGTCAGAGGTTGCTGAATCTGTGGAATTAAATTCCACAGACGGCTACGGAGGGCAAGTCATCGGTCATTTCTAATGCGGATATTGACAGGTTTGTGATTAGTAATGGTGGAAACGTTATGGGGAGAAGGCAGGAGAACGGGGTTCGGAGAGAAGATGGATCAGCCATGATTGAATGGCGGAGTAGACTCGTTCTGCTAAATTGCCTAATTCTACTTCCATTACTCATTAATGTATGAATTGATGAAACTCAACCATATACATACGAGTCTACACGCACGTAAACACACTCACACACACGCGCGCGCAGCCATACATATACACGAAGCTACACACGCACACACACACACAACACTATCTCTCTCATCTCTCTCTCTCTCTCTCTTCTCTCTCTCTCCTCCCTCCCTCTCTCTCTCTTCCTCCCCCTCTCTCTCTCTCTATTTCCCCCACTCTCTCCCCTTTCTCCCCCTCACTCTCCATCTCTCTCTCTCTCCTCTCTCTCTCTCTATCTCGCTCTCTCTATCTCCCTCTCTCTCTCTCTCCCTCTCTCTCCCTCTCTCTCTCTCTCTCTCTCTCTCTCGCACGTCGTACACACCACGCGTACACACACACGTACACGCACGCACACGCAAGCACACCACACACCCCACGCACGTACACACACACATACATACACACGTGCAACACACACCATACACACGCACACACACACACACACACACACACACACACACGCGCGCGCGCAACACCGCCGGAAACGTGGCCGTGTACGGTGGGCAAGTGGCTGCAGTGTCGGTGTCTGCGCGGTTTGGAGGGGGGGGGGGGGGTGGCTGTAGTGTCAGTGTCGGCGCGGTGTGGGGAGGGCGGGAGTAGCTATAGTGTCTATAGTATTTGAAGGCGGGGGTAGCTATAGTGTCTGTGGGCGCGGTGGGGGGGGGGGGAGGTGGAGGGAAATGGCTAGAGTGTCAATGTCGGCGCTGTGTGTGTGGAGGGGGAGTGGCTATGATGTCAGTGCCGCAGCGGTATGGCGGGGGGGGGGGGCGGTTAGTTGCGGCGAGGGTGGGGTGGAAGGGTCGTCATCCTACTGACCAGTGCCATTAGTTCTGTTACTTTTTATATAGTTATTTAAATTTGACTCATGCACGTTAATTTCATAGGGTGCCTGAAATCAGGAACGCACTGCTTAAGTGGGTGGTGGAGACAGAGGCTCTAGCGCCATTTTAGAAGTATCCAAAAATATTTCAATCTTGGACTAAGGCATGGATCAAGGTACACACAACGTAGACACAAATGAATGAAGAGCCTAAATGTGGAACCAGAACCAAGTGCTGCACGAACTCCGCAGGCGGACCGTATATGTGAGGAAAATGGGCCTTCCAGTACATCTGGGAGATTGCTTGCGTCCTCCTTAGTGAAGACAGATCCGAAGAACCTATTCAACTCTTCTGCCATTTCCTTGTTGCCCATAATAATTTCGCCCGTGTCTGCCTTCATGGGACCCACATTTGACTTTGCTACTGTTTTTCCCTTAACATACCTAAAGAAGCTTTTACTGTCCGTCTTTATATTCCTGGACAGCTTCCCTTCGTACTTCATCTTTTCAGCCCGTATTGCCCGTTTTTGTTTCCTTCTGTTGTCCTATGAAAGTTTCCCAATCCTCTGGCTTCCGGCTACTCATTGCTGTGTTATACATCTTTTCTTTTAGTTTTATTATATCCCTAACTTCTCTTGTCAGCCATGGCTGCCTCTAACTCCCTTTAGAATCGTTCTTCCTTTTTGGAATGAGATTATCCTGCGTCTTCCGGATTATGCCCAGAAATCCTGCCATTGCTGTTCCACCGTCATTCCTGCTAGGATCCCTTTCCAGTCTACCTTGGCCAGCTCCCCTCTTATTCCTTCATAGTCCCCTTTGTTCAACTGCATCACTGACACTTCAGATTTACCTTCTCCTTCTCAAATTGCAGATTAAAACTAATCATGTGTTCAGTGTTATTTACAGCTCAAGTAGACAAGTAGACCGAGAGTCGCAACCTCTCGCTACCCCATCTTGCAGAGAACTGAGGCACCTCCACACTTCCGGGTTTTATCGTCCCTCCGGAAGGGGCGTGGGCTTCATGGCGTGATTGACAGGAGAGAGAATCTCAACATTTTTTTAAACGTTAATAAGTCTTTTATTTTTCATCGATGGGAAACATCATCTGGCCCAGCACAGCGGAGGGGCACTCTGCGTAAGATGGCCAAAATTCACAGCCGTAAGTAGTAGCGTGTTTTCTAAAATCAATATGTAATGCAACACGAAATGGCCAAGATCAGTTTTAATTATATAGATATCTTCAGTAAGCCTGCGATTCTACCCCCAATCTACATACAAAAGTAGGCTATGTTTATAAACTAGTTATTCTTCTTGGTCAAAACACAAGGCTAAATCAAGCACTGAGCTAGTCTCGAATGAAAAGTTTATCTTCTCCTGGACCACTCGTGACCCATGAGTTACGGGTGCTTCTAATTGAGCCCAAGCTTTTCCTAAACATCTAACTGTTTCTAAGCCAGCGGTGCTGGAGCAGACGTGGTGCTGTTTGGCAGACAACTCCATCTTTGCTGGCAAAGCCTCTTTGGTTAACCCTTACATTACATTCAACCCCTGGTCTACAGAACCCAACTACCTACTGGTCACTGAGTGCCCAAGTTAAAGCAGGTATAGTAGAATGGTCAGTGCCTCTCCCTGACAGTTCCGTCAGTCGCCCCACATATTATTATTATTATTATTATAAAGCTTTATTACAGACACTGGTCCATATAACACATCAAACAGGAAAAAAAAGAAGAAAAAAAAAAGAAGATACAAAAATACATTAAAACATTTGCATATTAGCCTATAAAATATACAAGCTATTGCACCAATGCAGTCTTAGCCTAGAAGTGAAACTATAGCAGCTTTTCAGAGGGCTGACTAGGGCTCAATTATATGGTTCTCTGACTTGTCCAAACGACACATAAAACTAAACATCAGCTGTCTTAAGAGTGCCTCACAGGTTGGCACTCTAGTGGACACGAACAATTGACTGGCACTTTGCCACCTAGGGACACAAAGCAGCATCCTCATTGCATCATTGTATGCTACCTTGAGCCTTTGCATTCTCTTTTTCCTTATACTTCGACCATAATTGGGCAGTATACACGGTGTGATGTAGGTTCTGAACAGGCAACACTTCACAGAGTCAGAGCACATATAAACTTCCTTATAAGCCATGTTCGCTTGCAGATAAATTTTACAGCGCTGTCGATAAAGGTCTTGTCATCCGTCCAGTCATCGGATATGACATGACCTAAGTATTTAATTTCCTCACACACAGCAAGAGGACCGTCTGCCAAATAAAAGGTCGGAAAAGTTGATTCCCTGTCCAGCAGCGCTCCTAACTAACATTATGCGGCTTTTCTTAGCGTTGTACTTAATGTCATAATCAAAGCCATACTGAGAGCACACCTGTCAGCATCTGCTGCATCCCAGCACTATATGGACAGAGCAGGCACCAGGTCGTCTGCATACATAGATGGTTAACAATAGTGTTGCCCACAAGACAGCCAGTTTTTAACCTATTTAACTGATTTGACAGATCGTCCATATAAACATTAAATAAATAGGAGACAAGATTCCTCCTTGCCGCACTCCATTACTACACAGAATGGAGCAGATACAACATTGTCCCCATTTAACCTGAAACGTTGATGGGCATACGAGAATACTAAAATTCTCACTATAATATTTAGCGGCACCTCTATCTAGCAATAAAGAAGATAGCTGTCCTTCCTGTGTTGGCCTCATCTCCAGGAATACGCCGATAACTGGTGTGGGACATTTCCATCCTTGAAAATGTTTCTGATTGTCTACCTTATCTATGCGTCTAATCATTGTATATACTTCTCTCAAGTCTTCCCTCAACCTCGACGTTTCAAAGAAGACAATCCAAATCTATTCAACCTCTCCCTGTATCTGAAACCTTCCAATCCAGTCAGCATTCTGGTAAACATGCTCTGTACCCTAACCAAAGCCCCCACAGCTTTCCTGTAATGGGGCGACCAGAACTGCACGCACTACTCCAAACAGCAGTGCGTTGGCAGGTTAGATTAGAGGGCTCGTCTAGGGAGGCTATTTGGGTGGAACTGAGAAATGGGAAAGGGGTAGTAACACTTATAGGGGTGTATTATAGACCGCCAAATGGGGAGCGAGAATTGGAAGAGCAAAATGTAAGGAGATTGCAGATATTAGTAGTAAGAACAAGGTAGTGATTGTGGGAGATTTCAATTTTCCACACATAGACTGGGAAACACATTCTGTAAATGGGCTGGATGGGTTGGAGTTTGTAAAATGTGTGCAGGATAGTTTTTTTGCAGCAATACATAGAAGTACCTACTAGAGAAGGGGCGGTGCTGGACCTCCTGTTAGGAAATGAGACGGGTCAGGTGGCAGAGGTATGCGTTGGGGAACAGTTCGGGACCAGTGATCACAATACCATTAGTTTCAATATAATTATGGAGAGGGTCAGAACTGGACCTAGGGTTGAGATTTTTGATTGGAGAAAGGCTAACTTTGAGGAGATGCGAAAGGATTTAAAAGGAGTAAATTGGGACAGTTTGTTTTATGGGAAAGATGTGGAAGAGAAATGGAGAACATTTAAAGGTGACATTTTAAGAGTACAGAATCTTTATGTCCCTGTTCGGTTGAAAAGAAATAGTAAAAATTGGTAAGAGCCATGGTTTTCAAGGGAAATTGGACACTTGGTTCGGAAAAGAGAGAGATCTACAATAATTATAGGCAGCATGGAGTAAATGAGGTGCTTGAGGAGTATAAAGAATGTAAAAAGAATCTTAAGAAAGAAATTAGAAAAGCTAAAAGAAGATATGAGGTTGCTTTGGCAGGTGAAAGTAAATCCAAAGGGTTTCTACAGCTATATTAATAGCAAAAGGATAACAAGGGATAAAATTGGTCCATTAGAGAGTCAGAGTGGACAGCTATCTGCAGAGCCAAAAGAGATGGGGGGATATTGAACAATTTTTTTTCTTTGGTATTCACCAAGGAGAAGGACATTGAATTATGTGAGGTAAGGGAAACAAGTAGAGTAGCTATGGAAACTATGAGATTCAAAGAAGAGGAAATACTGACACTTTTGAGAAATATAAAAGTGGATAAGTCTCCAGGTCCGGACAGGATATTCCCTAGGACATTGAGGGAAGTTAGTGTAGAAATAGCAGGGGTTATGACAAAAATATTTCAAATGTCATTAGAAACGGGAATAGTGCCGGAGGATTGGTGTACTGCGCATGTTGTTCCATTGTTTAAAAAGGGGTCTAAGAGTAAACCTGGCAATTATAGACCTGTTAGTTTGACGTCAGTGGTGGGCAAATTAATGGAAAGGATACTTGGAGATTATATATATATAAGCATCTGGATAAACAGGGTCTGATTAGGAACAGTCAACATGGATTTGTGCCTGGAAGGTCATGTTTGACTAATCTTCTTGAATTTTTTGAAGAGGTTACTCGGGAAATTGATGAGGGTAAAGCAGTGGATGTTGTATATATGGACTTCAGTGAGGCCTTTGACAAGGTTCCTCATGGAAGGTTGGTTAAGAAAGTTCAATTGTTGGGTATTAATGGTGGAGTAGCAAGATGGATTCAACAGTGGCTGAATGGGAGATGCCAGAGAGTAATGGTGGATGGTTGTTTGTCAGGTTGGAGGCCAGTGACTAGTGGGGTGCCACAGGGATCTGTGTTGGGTCCACTGTTGTTTGTCATGTACATCAATGATCTGGATGATGGTGTGGTAAATTGGATTAGTAAGTATGCAGATGATACTAAGATAGGTGGGGTTGTGGATAATGAAGTAGATTTTCAAAGTCTACAGAGAGATTTATGCCAGTTGGAAGAGTGGGCTGAAAGATGGCAGATGGAGTTTAATGCTGATAAGTGTGAGGTGCTACATCTTGGCAGGACAAATCAAAATAGGACGTACATGGTAAATGGTAGGGAATTGAAGAATGCAGGTGAACAGAGGGATCTGGGAATAACTGTGCACAGTTCCCTGAAAGTGGAATCTCATGTAGATAGGGTGGTAAAGAAAGCTTTTGGTGTGCTGGCCTTTATAAATCAGAGCATTGAGTATAGAAGTTGGGATGTAATGTTAAAATTGTACAAGGCATTGGTGAGGCCAATTCTGGAGTATGGTGTACAATTTTGGTCGCCTAATTATAGGAAGGATGTCAACAAAATAGAGAGAGTACAGAGGAGATTTACTAGAATGTTGCCTGGGTTTCAGCAACTAAGTTACAGAGAAAGGTTGAACAAGTTAGGGCTTTATTCTTTGGAGCGCAGAAGGTTAAGGGGGGACTTGATAGAGGTCTTTAAAATGATGAGAGGGATAGACAGAGTTGACGTGGATAAGCTTTTCCCACTGAGAGTAGGGAAGATTCAAACAAGGGGACATGACTTGAGAATTAAGGGACAGAAGTTTAGGGGTAACATGAGGGGGAACTTCTTTACTCAGAGAGTGGTGGCTGTGTGGAATGAGCTTCCAGTGAAGGTGGTGGAGGCAGGTTCGTTTTTATCATTTAAAAATAAATTGGATAGTTATATGGACGGGAAAGGAATGGAGGGTTATGGTCTGAGCGCAGGTATATGGGACTAGGGGAGAATACGTGTTCGGCACGGACTAGAAGGGTCGAGATGGCCTGTTTCCGTGCTGTAATTGTTATATGGTTATATGGTTATAAATGTGGCCTCACCAAAAGCCGATGGATCTGCATCATGACGTCCAGACTCTTATATTCAATTCCCCATGTTAGACTAGATATGGGAAATTGCCCCGTCCATTCATTCTATCCGCTGCACCACCGGAATCGAAAACAGCTTCTTCCTCTAGGTTTTCATGCTTTCTGACCCATACCTCCACAAGCTCCGGTATTCCTTATCCCTATCCATCGTGGCCATTGGAGTTTGGCTCTGGAAGTGATGCGGTACAATGCTGAGAACTACATTCTGCTCACGGTCTCCTCCCTTTTACTTGAGTGGGGCGGCACGGTGGCGCAGCGGTAGAGCCACTGCTTTATTACGCCTGACACCAGGGTTCAATCCTGACTACGGGTGCTGTCTGAACGCAGTTATACGTTCTCCACCTGACCTGCGTGGGTTTTCTCGAAGATATTCGATTTTTCTCCCACACCCCAGAGACGTACGGGTTTGTCGGTTAATTGGCTAGTTATAAAAACAATGTAAATTGTACCTAATGTGTGTAGAATAGTATTAGTGTGCGGCGATCGCGGGTCGGTGCGGATTCGGTGGCCGAAAGGCCTGGTTCAGTGCTGTATCTCTAAACTACACTAAACTACACTATAACTGATTGGTTTTGGCAGCAAAAAAACAAAGCTTTTCACTGTGTCCTGGTACACGTGACAAAAATGACACTAAAATCACCAGAAATGTAATGAAATAGGATATAACGCTCTTGGTCCGGCTGTTGCGTTTGCTCTGATCTTATTATTTAAAAAAAAAATTCAGTGGATATGTCAACACATTCCGCAGATCCTCCCTGAATTTGGACTGCGTCAGGACATAAATACATGTGTTTGTACAGCAACTTAGAACTTGCAACATACGTGCCGTTTGTTCTGTGATAAAAACTGGATCAGTATAAGAGGTGAAACCGTCAATATTTTTGATCCGCCTGTAAACGATGTAAACAAACTGTGTTATCCACAATAATATAAAACTACCGGTTTATACAGAAAAGTAACACGATAGATTTTTTTGCGGTTCTCTATCTCAGGTCCTTGACTTTCTCTCCGTTGCTGCAGCCCCGGAGCCCCCTGCGGACTCTACTGGCCACTAATATATGTCCGGCCGTCAGACCATTAAGCAGCAAGATCAGGAAAATCGGGATGCATGGAGTTAAAATGCGGTCAGTTACGTCAAATGCAGCCCAAGAGACGGAATTAAAGAACTCCTGCTTACTTGACAACGCCAGGGGACACCAGCAATAAACTTGCTTGGTTTGAAAATAAAGTACCAGGGGATTGAGACTAAACAACCCAGTACACTCACTGTCCCGATAACCACACCCGCCATTCTCTCGGTGCAATATTTCGTTTTCAGTTTCTCACAACAAATGGCAACAAACCGATCAAAGGTGAAGGCAACTGTCAGCCAGACAGAAACATGCGTGGATGTCGAAAGTAAGACGAGGATGAGACTGCACACGGGTGTGATGTGCAGGAATGATTGTTGAAAGTGTTTCTTAAAAACACTCCTCAATAAAGGATCAGATATAACGACTAGGAGATCGGCCGTTGCCATTCCCACCATGTAGCGAGTGGTGCATTTGGAGAGACCACACTTCCCTCGGGATAAGATCACAATCGCCACCAAGTTAACAGTAAAAGAGAGGAACGGTAGCAAATAAATCACAGTTTAGTTTAGAGATACAGCGCGGAAACGGGGAACAGCGCTACCCACCGGGTCCACGTCGACCAGCGATCCCGTATATCAACACTATCCTACACCCAATAGTGACCATTTTTTACAGTTACTTAGTGAATTAACCTACACATATGTACGTCTTTGGAGTGTGGGAGGAAACCGAAGATCTCGGTGAAATTCCTCGCAGGTCACGGTGAGAACTTACAAACTCCATATAGACAGCACCCGTAGTCAGGATAGAACCCGGGCCTCCGGTGCTGCATTCGCTGTAAGGCAGCAATACTACCGCTGCGCCACCGTGACCGCTCCACTGCGCCACCGTGACCGCCCGGATCAGGCCTTGAGGAAAATAATGAGTTGCGGGGAACGTCATATTGATCCGCTGATCGAGGGAGGAGAGTGGAGAGTCGTGGGAGGGAACAAATCGGGTGATTTCGTGGAGCGCAAACATTTCATCGGTGAGAATTGGTAGTCACTTCCAATGCGTGACGTTCTTCCTTGCTTTTTTGAAGTCCAGTCTGAAAAAGGGTCTCGACCCGAAACGTCGCCTATTTCCTTCGCTCCATAGATGCTGCCTCGCCCGCTGAGTTTCTCCAGCATTTTGGTCTTGCTTCAAATCGGTATGTCTATTCAGATCTTGACGTTAAGAACACTGGCTGCAGAACTCACATAGGTCAAAACAAGCGTTTAAGGGCTTCCTTAAAATTCAGCCTTGTTTCAATAAACTTGTGATGTCCAGAGCATAATATGGGAAAGTGGCTTGAAAGAGGAAAACAGGAAACTAGAGAGGATGCACTAAAACCGCGAGAGGTGGAAATCTGCAAATAAAACATGAGAATATACAGATCAGAGTGCATGTGTGGAAAGGGAAACAGTTACTACTTCAAGACCGGGACAAACTATCAGAACCGACTGAGTGTTTCGGGTACGAACTGTGATTTTGGGATTGTGGCAGCCCTGAACCAAGACATAAAAATATCAAAAGTCAGTTCAAAGCATTTGATTCAAAGCCGTGCGGGAGAGTTTAGCATTCACCGGGAGAGGTTGGTATGCACGTTCTCGATAAATTGGGACGTTCGATTACTATTATATCGGAAAATATATCAGTGCACTCTCGATGTTTATTAAATCCAGCTGACGAATTGCGAAGGAAAACCATTCTATCGCCAACAAACGTTTCTATTGATCTTGTAAATGCATTTCATACAGAAAATCCTTGAAGGATAATTTACCCTAGCCGACAAAGGTTCGGATAACGGTTAACAATCCCGCCGTGTGCGCAACGAATGCACTCAATCTGGCATCAGATTTGTCGTATTCGTCAAGCGTCGTATTTTGATTTACAGAAATTTCAGATTTGTCTGTGTTGCCTCCCTCTCTATTTCGTCGTTCTGTTTACTCTTCCACACTGTTCTTTTTAACCCCCGCTTTACTAGAATGACACTGGATTCCAACGTAACAAGCGCAAACATTTATATGTCTTTTCACCAGGAAGCCTCAGTTCTGGCGAGGAACAAATGCGAATGTCCACTAATTATTCTCAACCGGGGAAAATAGTTAATTGTATGTACAACGGAATAATGTCTAATCAATTAATAACTGTAGATTGGCTACTGCATGTTAGCCGATCAAAATGCTTAGTAATGATAACTCCGCCTAATTTTATGATTTATAGTGTAGGAACTGGCCTACTGTCTTCCAGTAGCTGCAGTAGACTGAACGTGTGATGTACTGCTTATATGATGATGAACTAGACAATAAAGATGCTTGTGCTTCAACCTGTGTGAGACTAAGGTATTTACAATAACCATCCGCACTGCGTATTGATAGATATATTGAACCTGGGCATTGTTGAAAGAAGCTATTGTGGTGCGTAGGTCTCAAAACGAAAGAGGACAGGTATTTTGAGAGGCACCTTTATTTATGTTCCTCCCGGTTGTAGGGAAGTCCACACGAGAGAAAGATGGCACCCAAACCCCTGCCTTTAAACCCCCTGGTTAAGGGCCGCCTCCGGACTGAACCCCGTGCCGAGGGGTTCGACAGTTAGGATGGCGCGACCCTTGGGAGCCGCCACACTATTCCACTTTCACTTTCAATATCTTCAAGTTCGGGAGCGGCAGGAGGGAGTTTGGTGATTGGCTGTAAGGTAAACCCTTGGGAGTTTATTTTATTCCATTTCAGAAGCGGTCAGTTTGAAAACTGGCGTGACCAGCTTGGAACACATTCCTTCAAACAGGGTAGCGGGGAGTTCGGTGATTGGCTGTAAGGTAAGCAATTCGCAAATCGTTTTATTGGTTAAGTGGCACATTGGGCATTTTATCAGCAAATATAAGGAAGGTTTGCTGTTGGGGAGCGGCCAGTCGGGGAGCGCCTTGTCGAGGGAAGTGCCTTGTGAGAAAAGTGCGAGTCTTTGGTTCGAGAGTCTTCGGCGAGGAGGCTGAGGAGAGGAGACTACGCAAAAGCCGGAGAGAACGGGACACGGTGAACACACGACGGGTAAGATTAGGCAGTGTGATGCTTGCAGGATGTGGGAGGCCAGGAACACGAATGGTGCCTCTGGCTGCTATAGCTGTGGCATGTGTGTCCCGGTTCAGCTCCTAAAGGACCGTGTTGGGGCACTGCAGAAGCAGCTGGATGACCTCAGGGCCATCCGGGAAAACGAGAGTTTCCTAGACAGGACCTGGGTGAGGCTGTCAAGCTGAGGATACGGGAAGAAAGACGGTGTGTGACTGAGAGAAAGGGTAGTAACCGTGGACTGCAGGCGACCCAGGTGGCTGTGCCTAATAAAACAGGTACGCCCTCTTGGGAGCTGTCGGGGTGCGCCGGACACATCGGTGGCTCCAATCCGAGAGATGGGACTCGACTGGTGAGACCGACGTCGGGCAGAGCTATAACGGTGGTGACTCCATTGTCTGAGGTGCGGAATGGAGATTCTCTGGGAGCAGGCGAGACCCAAGGATGGTCTGTTGCCTTCCTGGTGCCAGGGTTCATGATGTCACAAACCGAATTCAGAACATCGTCGAGAGGGAAGGCGAACAGCCGGCAGTAGTTGTGCATCTAGGCACAAACGACATCGAGAAGAAGAGGAAGGGGGTTCTGCAACGTGAGTTTAGAGAGTTAGGAGGAAGACTGAAAAGCAGGACTTCTAGGGTGGTTATCTCTGGATTGCTTCCAATACCTCGAGCTAGTGAGGACAGGAACAGAGAGATAGGGGATCTGAATGTGTGGCTGAGGGGCTGGTGCAGGGAGCAAGCATTTAGACATAGACCACCGGGATCTCTTCTGGGGTCGGGGTGACGTTCGCAAAAGGGACGGGTTACACCTTAACTGGAGGGGGACCGACGTTCTGGCATGCAAGTTTGCTCGGGCTACACTTGTGGGTTGAAACTAAATATTTGGGGGGAGTGATTGACAAATTGGGAGTTTATAGATGTATTTGAAGGGGAAGTGGGGGCAGGGAAAGTTAGAAAAGACTCCCAAATTAATGGGACGGAAAGTTCCAGAAGGGAATAAGAAAGTAAGGTCAGGGCCAATTACGAGCGGTGCGAGAGGGAAGGTGAATACCGGGGTCAAAGTGTTGTATATGAACGCGCGAAGTATACGAACTAAAGTGGACGAGCTTGAGGCTCAGTTAGAAATTGATGAGTATGATGTGGTGGGAATTACAGACATGACTGCAAGATGGCCAGGGCTGGGAACTGAGTATTCAAGGGTATACCTCCTATCGCAAAGCCAGACAGGTGGGCAGAGGGGGTGGGGTAGATCTGCTGGTATGGAATTAAATTCAGTCCTTTGCATGGGGTGACATTGAAACAGATGCGGAGTCAGATGTTGATAGAACTAATGAATTGTAAAAGTAAAAATACCCTAATGGGACATACTGTACCTACATATCCCCGAACAGTAGCCTGGATATAGGGTGCAATTTGAATCAGGAGTTAAAATTGGCATGGTGTAAAGGTAATGCTACGGTTGTTATGGGAGATTTTCAACGTGCAGGTGGTCTGGGGAAATCAGGTTGGTGCTGGACCCCAAGAAAGGGAGTTTGTGGAGTTCCTAATGATATCATATAGCAGCTTGTTTTGGAGCCTACCAGGGAGAAGGCAATTCCGGATTTCGTGTTATGTGATGAACCAGATTTGATAAAGGAACTTGAGGTGAAGGAGCCATTAGGAGGTAGCGAACATAATATGGTGAGGTTTGATCTACATTTGGAGAGCGAGAGGGGTAAATCGGAGATGTCAGGGTTACAGTTGAATAAAGGTGACTATGGAGCCATAAGGGGGATCTGGCCAAAGTTGACTGGGAACATACTCTAGGAGGGATGACAGTGGAAAAACAATGGCAGGTATTTCTAGGAATAATACAAAAGGTGCAGGATCAGTCCATTCCAAAGATTAAGAAAGATTCCAAGGGGAGTAAGGGGCGATCGTGGCTGACAATGGACGTCAGGGTCGGTATACAAATAAAATAGAAGTACAACGTAGCAAAGATGAGCGGGAAGCAAGAGGATTCGGTAATGTTTAAGAGCAACCGAAGATAACTAAAAAGACAATACGGGGAGAAAAGATGAGTTACGAAGGTAAGCCAGCCAAGAATATAAAGATGGATAGTAAAAGCTTCTTTAGGTATATGAAGAGGAAAAAATAAGTTAAGAACAAAGTTGGTCCCTTGAAGACTAAAAAAGGCGAATTAATTATGGGGAACAAGGAAATGGCAGAAGAGTTGAACAGATACTTTGGATCTGTCTTCACTAAGGAGGACACACACATTATTCCTGATGTACAAGTGGCCAGAAGATCTGGGATAACGGAAATGGTGTTGGGTTGACTGATATGACTGAAGGCTGATAAATCTGGGCCTGATGGTCTGCATCGCAGGGTACTTCAGGAAGTGGCTCTGTAAATCGTGGACGCATTGGTGATACTTTTCCAATGTTCTGTAGATTCAGGATCAGTTCCTGTGGATTGGAGATTAGCTAATGTTATCCCACTTTTTAAGAAAGGCGGGAGAGAGAAAACAGGAAACTATAGACCAGTTAGCCTGGCATTGGTGGTGGGGAAGTTGCTGGAGTCAATTATAAAAGATGAAATAGCGGCGCATTTGGATAGCAGTAACAGGATCGGTATGAGTCAGCATGGATTTACAAAGGGGAAATCATGCTTGACTAATCTTCTGGAATTTTTTGAGGATGGAACTAGGTAAATGGACAAAGGAGAGCCAGGGGATGTCGTGAACCTGGACTTTCAGAAAGCATTTCAAAAGGTCCCACAAGGGAGATTAGTTGGCAAAATTAGGGCACATGGTATTGGCGGTAGAGTGCTGACATGGATAGAAAAATGGTTGGCAGACAGAAAGCAAAGACTAGGGATTAACTTGTCCCTTTCAGAATGGCAGGTAGTGATTAGTGGGGTACGGCACGGCTCGGTGCTGGGACCGCAGCTATATATTGACCGCAACAATATACATCAATGATTCAGATTAAGAGATTCAAAGTAACAAGAGCAAGTTTGCAGATGACACAAAGGTGGGTGGCAGCGTGAACTGTGAGGATGAAGCTATGAGAATGCAAGGTAACTTGGACAGCTTGGGTGAATGGGCAGATGCATGGCAGATACAGTTTAAGGTGGATAAATGTGAGATTATCCACTTTGGTAGCAAAAACAGGAAGGCGGATCATTATCTAAATTGTATCATGTTGGGGAAAGGTAAAGTACAACTAGGGGTCCTTGTTCATCAGTCAATGAAAGTCAGCATGCCGGTACAGCAGGAAGTGAAAAAAGAGAATGGCACATTGGCCTTCATAATACGAGGAGTTGAGTATTAGAGCAAAGAGGTCCTTCCGCAGTTGTACATGGCCCTAGTGAGACCAAATCTGGAGTATTGTGTGAAACTTTGAATCCCTAATTTAAGGATGGACATTCTTGCTATTGAGGGAGTGCAGCGTAGATTCACAATGTTAATTCTCGGTATGCGGGAGTATCATAAACTGAGAGAATGGAGTGGCTGCGCTTGTATACTCTGGCAATTAGAAGCATGAAGAGGGATCGTATTGAAATATATAACATTATTATGGTGTTTGGACACGCAAAAGGCAGGAAAGATGTGGCCGATGTTGGAGGAGTCTAGAACCATGGGGCACAACTAAATATAAGGGGTAAGGCGTTTAGAACAGAGATGAGGAAACACTTATTCACACAGAGTTGTGAGTCTGTGGAATGTTCCGCCCCAGAACATTTTCACCCAGAAAGTTGTGGATTTATGGAATTCCCTGCCACAGAGGGCATTGAAGGCCAAGTCACTGGATGGAATTAAGAGAGAGTTAGATAGAGCTCTAGGGGCTAGTGGAGTCAAGGGATATGGGTAGAAGGCAGGCACGGGTTATTGATAGGGGACGACCAGCCAATGAATGGCGGAGCTGGCTCGAACGGCCGAATGGCCTCCTCCTGCACCTATTTTCCATGTCTCTATGTTTCTAGAAGGCAATGTAGGCCGGTTGTCTGTATTCTTTAAATAGAGAGCTTGATAGGGCTCTTAAAGTTAGCGGAGTCGGGGGAAATGGAGAGAAGTCAGGAACGGGTTACTGATTGCGGATGATCAGCCGTGATCATAGTGAATGGCGGTGCTGACTCGAAGGGCCGAATGGCCTACTCCTGCATCTATTGTCTATTGTCTATCTGTTTCTCTAAAACCTTCAATTATCACACAACACATATCTCAAATGTGTCATTAAATGAGCTAAGTCGATTTTGAATATGTGGATATGTGGAAAGTCTAATTGTCTTCCCTCCCCCAACAGTTCAAATCCAATTCGTGGCAAGATATTTCCAGTGAAAATCATTTTTGTCATTTGTCTTTTATTTATATGATACAGCATCACGGCTCTAATTATTACATTTTCTTAAGCCAGACGTATACTCTTTTCTCTGTGCTCCTTTCTTTACACATTAAAGTTTCACTAATATGCCACTCCGCTCTTTAGCTGATCGCCAAGCACCTCTAGCCAGTCGGTCACTTCTTTCGGCCCATGTGCCTCAATTATCCATCTCATCAAAACCCAAACCAAATTGCGTTTGGGAAGCATTTATCCTTATTGCAGTGCAGTAACCAGAATACAACACAATCCATTCAACCAATATCACTAATTATGAATTTAAACGTATTCTATTAGGACTGATGAAACTCAGGCATCCTTAATCGTTTTATAAATTCGCCTGCTACGATTGGGGAAGGATTGACGTATCAACTTTTCTCTGTTGCACATTTCCATATCCTTATTGTTCCTGCATGTTATTTTGTCGTGTTAACGCTTTGCAGGGCGATTACCTCGCAAATTTGTGAAATTCAATTCAACTGTCAACATTCCAACTTGTCAAGTGCTTTGTTAGTTCTTTACGCGTCACCGTTTTCATATTAGAAATATGGCTATCAATTTCGATACACTCATACAATCAATATCGACATTATCCGCAATTTTTTAAATAAACGTGTAATGTCGAAATACTTTATACATAAAGTATTTATATATAGTTATGGAATATTTATATTTGATGTGTGTGTGTATATATATATATATATATACACACACACACACATCAAATATAAATATCTCATAACTATATTTATATATATATATATACAGTATTAGGTTGTGGTAAATAACGAAAAAGTAAAGGGTGTGTGAATGTTAATATACACATACATTCAATTTGCAGATACAAGCGATATTGATTATATATGTCAAGTGCGTATATTATATATATATATATAAATATTTCATAACTATATCATGAAATATAAATATTTCATAACTATTTATGCTATATTTATATTTCATGATATAGTTATGAAATATTTATATATATGTATATATATACACACTATATATATAGTTATGACATATTTATATTTCATGATATAGTTTTGAAATATTTATATATATTTAATATACGCACTTGACATATATAATCAATATCGCTTTTATCTGCAAATTGAATGTATGTGTATATTAACATCCACACACGCTTTACTTTTTCGCTATTTACCGCAACCACATTACTGTTGTAATACTGAAATGAGTGTAATAACACAATGTGCATCATATGGTTGACCTAGAAAAGCGTCAATTCTCATGCAGTTGCGAAAGAATCACTTTATCCAAAATCAACTTTCTCCCTAGATTTGTGCGATATTGCATTTCTGATCATTTGGCATTTGTCAACTTGTCGAATGACTTGGTAAAATAAAAAATAGGTATTAAATAGCACCGGATTCTCTGTTTATTGATCTGTGCAAAGGTAAATTGTTTCAATACATTCATTGCAAAGACCGCTGCATCGATAACAGCAGCGTTTGGACTGAATCCTGAAGTTACATTGTCGCGAGGTTAAAGGAACCGGGCTCTGTTCATCCCCCTGAACCGACGGGTTCAGCAAAACAGCAATTAATTAAAAAAATCAAGTCGTCGTTTACACGGTTCGATACCATGAAGATTGTGCCTCACCTGGAACGCCAATTGCTCCAATAACAGGATAATATATCTCTCGAATCCTCAGAATCACCGGTTGTCCCATTCCCGTCTTCAGCAGAAATCGTGACTCGTGCTGACTTGGAAACCGCGGCTCCGTTAGGATCTCTGAGATAATGCATTGTCATGTGTCCATATTTATAGAGGAGACAGATCAGCAAAAGCACGGGTTGTAATCCTAATTATTGCTGTTGGTTACAGTTGATGGCACAAACAAGTTACGTCAGCACCTTATTTTCCGAGGCAAAATATGAGTTTAGCTTACCACAAACATCTCCATATCGAGGGAACCATGTTCAAACCTCTCTAGGGAGTGGCAGAAAACTGCAATCAAACAGGACAGTTCCAACACCACTAGATAGCCGCATATGCAGTTCTCATTCAAACTTCTGGCAAGTTCAATCCTATCTGAAGTAAACTATAACGGCATTTCCGTAGTGGAGGTGGAATCCAGCGAATATGCTGATAGGGGCAAACTATAAAACCTTTCACCTTTACTTTGGGGCTGCCCTGGTCCCAATGCGGAAAACCACCGATTGTTTGATGCAATAAGTTGCAGTGAGTGATATCAGTGGTATAACCAATGAAATTCCTCGGCTATATGTTACCTTTTCTTTCCTTAAAAACACCGTGTGCTTCCTTAATAATACATTACCGTTCTCTCACCTAAACTGATTCGCACATCTCAATATTAACGGTTACCCCGCCTCCAACTTCAATTAATAGAAACTGATTCAAAACCGCGGTTCGTGCCCAGATCTTCCCAATTCCCACCAACCTATTACCCTCTTTCGTATTCTCGTATTATATCGGTTCTCAGGTCCCTCCCGCCAACATTTTAATCCTTCTTTCTTAATCTGTAAAGTAGGGTCATCCTTCCCCACTACATACTGCTCCACAGAGCTCTGGCGGTATGGCCCTGGAAAGTTCTTATTGTGATTCATGGGCAGCTCCTTTCTTGATTACACTGACAAAGGGAGTCAAGAGAAGCATCTGAAGGTAAAATGCTGACATCATCTCGGGGTGTATGGTTGGTGAGTTGACGTTAAGGCAAGAGATTGATGCAGTAGAGGTCCAAGTGTTGTGTAGACATTCTGTTTCTTTATTAATAGACATAGCCACGGCACTCACGCACATTCAGTAAATACTTAACAAAGATCCTTGCCGTCGTTCGTGATCGTAACCTTCACTCCCAACAACCACAGCCCACACCTTCTACCGCGTGATTAGTCTGCCCAGATCATGACAGTTCAAGCAAGAGTTCGAGCTCGACCATTGAAGGATCTAGAAACAAGTTGTTTGTCCACACGGTGGCATCACGTGACTCCCCCGCCCCCCCCAGAACTGAAGTAATGGAGGCTAGTAGGTTTAAGAGTGAGGCGGCCTGATCTCGTGCACAAGTCTCCTGTGCTCGGAGCGAAAACCGGCGGAGTTTAGGGAGGATACGGTCGTAACCCAATACACCGCGAGAGGCCTAACGGAAGTCGCGTTTTGCATTCTCAGATGGCACCTAAAGCAATCTCCTTGAGTACCCTGGGATGCAGACCATTAGGTCCTGGGGATTTATCAGCCTTCAATCCCATCAGTCTACCCAATACTATTTCTCGCCCAATGCAAATTTCTTTCAGTTCTTCTGTCTCCCTAGATCCTCTGTCCTCTCGTACATCTGGGAGATGGTTTGTGTATTCCTTATTAAATACAGAATCAAAGTAACTGTTCAACTCTTCTGACATTTCCTTGTTCCCCATTTCACCTGTTTATGCATTCAAAGGACCCACATTTGGCTTTACTAATATTTTTCTCTTAACATACCTAAAGAGGCTTTTACTATCCTTTATATTCTTGGCAAGCTTACCTTTCTACATCATATGTTCACCCCGTATTGCCCGTTTTGTTACTTCTGTTGCCATTTTAAAGTCTCCGAATCCTCTGGCTTCCCGCTACTCTTTGCTATGTTAGACACGTTTTCTTTTAGTTTTATTACATCCCTAACTTCCCTTTTCAGCCACGGTTGCCTCTTCCTCCCCTTAGAATCTTTCTTCCTCTTTGCAATGAAATGATCCTGCATCTTCCGGATTATGCCAGGATATTCCTGCCATTGCTGTTCCACTGTCATTTCTGCGACGATCCTTTTCTTGTCGACTTTGTTTCGTTCCTTCATAGTCCCATTTCTTCAACTGCAACACTGACACTTCTGATTTAACCTTCTCCCTCTCAAATTGCAGATTAAATCCTATCATATTATGGACACTGTCGAGTGAGCTTCAGAAGTATTACTTTGTTTAGACCTACGAACATGACAAGGACATGCACCTGGCTGACGCACTCTCGCGGGCTCCCCGAAAGACCTTCAAGGGTCCGCTCTCACCTGATGACGCTTTTGTGGTAATGACTATTTCCTTTATTCCCCCGTCCTGTTTGGAGGACCAAATTACCCAACACTGCTGCTGACGATACCTTACATTCGCTCACCTCCGTCATTGTGCGCGGCTGGCCTGACAAGCAATACAATCAACCGCTTCCAGTTCGGCCCTTCTTTGCCGTCCATGATGAACTAGTACTACAAGATGATGTTAGCGTAAAAGGCCACAAGACTGTAGTCCCTGCTTCTCTACACTGCAAGTATTTTTACGCTGTCCATGCGGGACACCCGGGCGTCGAAGCAACTATCCTACGAACAAAAAACATGTTTTACTGGCCTGGCATGACTGATTACATTCTCGAGAATGTGGCATCCCGTGCAGTGTGCAACAGGTTGGCATCTCATCAACAGAAGCAATCACTTCTCTCACACCCGGTTTCTGCCCTCTCGTGGTCTACAGTGGCGACCGACATATTTGAATGGCATGGCAAGCAATACCTTGTTCTTGTCGACTCGAAATCCGGTTGGTTTGACATCGATCTTTTTAGTAGCACACTTCTCACGGGGTTGTTATACAACTCGCTCGCCTCCTTGCAGACCACGGAGCTCCTTGTCAATTGCTATCTGATAATGGCAGTCAGCACTTCAAAGACTTTGCTACACGCTGGGGTTTTCACCACATCCCTGAATATCCTCAGTCAAATGGGCTGGCTGAACGCGCCAACAGGAATGCCAAACAATTAATGTAACGATCCCACTGAGCAAAATCAGATGTGTACCTGGACATGCTCAACCTGCGCAACATCTCCCGCGACCCGATCTTGGGTTCACCCGCTCAGCGTCTGCTGTCCAGGCAGATCCGAGCCAAAGTGCCTGTGGCGGGTCAGGCACTAGTCCCGCAGGTGGTACCACCATCAGAGGTCCAGTCCAACAAAAGCGCGACATTCAAAAAGGGTGGTTTGCGAAAACGAGCAGACCGCTTCCACCATTAGCCATGGGGCAAGTGGTTCGTCTGCAAACCGACAAAGGTCATGACCGCATCGTCGTAATATCTGGAACTGCCTCTGAGCCACGTTCGTGCTTGGTCAAGGCCGATGGCGGCACCTACAGGCGTAACAGGCAACATATCCTGCCTGTGAATGAGCCAGCACCACCTCCGTAATTTCCTGACCGTACAAGTGTACTTCCATCCACAACCAGCGGCATCGACCCGACTGCACCAGCACGCCAACCTGTTTCTGAAACGGTTACTTTGCCGATGGTTACACCACCTTCGCATGGGCCAAAGTCTCCGGTCTCACCGGGAATGCCGTTTCAATGTCCAACACCTATTACACCACCGATCGTGTCCCCGGTGGCAAATTGACATGGATTATATCGCACACTCGCTGGTCGTGTTTGTAAGCCCGCCGTAAAGTACCCGGGATAAGTTGGATCTTCCTCCAGTTTATTGCGATATAATATGTATGTTTTATATAGTCAGTAGTTTTGTATTTATGCATGCTTTATATATTCAGTAGTTTTTTATTTGAATTTGAATAAGAGAGAGGTAGATTAGTGTCACTCATACTGTGGCTCCGCCCACAGGCTTAATAGACGGATATATATCTCTCTCTCTCTCTCTCTCTCTCTCTCTCTCTCTCTCTCTCTCTCTCTCTCTCTCTCTCTCTCTCTCTCTCTCTCTCTCTCTCTCTCTCTCTCTCTCTCTCTCTCTCTCTCTCTCTCTCTCTCTCTCTCTCTCTCTCTCTCTCTCTCTCTCTCTCTCTCTCTCTCTCTCTCTCTCTCTCTCTCTCTCTCGCTCTCTCTCCTGCTCTCTCCTGCTCTCTCCTGCTCTCTAGCTCTTAGATTATGCATGCTGTAATGAAGTTACATCTGCAGAGTTGCTGATAAAAGACTTTGGATTCTTACCACTTTGTGGGAACCTGATCTTTATTCAACAACCATACTACCTGGTCCGTGACAAACTGGTGCCATAATCATCGGTCACAAGGCAGTCATCCCAACTGCCCTACGGGACAAATATGTTGAAGCCGTCCACAGGTGTGGAAGCAACCATACTTCGAGTTAAGAAAATGTAAAGGAATTCGGAATGACCGAATTCGTGCATGAGAAAGTTGAAACCTGTGCTATCTGCAACAGCCTGATGCCACGCCCACAGAAGCAGCCCCTGCTCTCACACACTGTTCCTGCCCTGCCTTGGTACACACTTGCTTCTGACATATTTGAGTAGCGTGGCAAATATGTTGACGCTTAATCGGGGTGGTTCGAAATCGACCTGCTCCAAAGCCTGCAGTAATCCAAAATCTGGCGCGCCACTTTTCAACATAAATGTATAAGGGGTAAGAGTGTTGTAAAAACAAGCCTGAAGGCTTTGTGTCTCAATGCAAGGAGCATTCGTAATAAGGTGGATGAGTTGAATGTGCAGATAGCTATTAATGACTATGATATAGTTGGGATCACGGAGACATGGCTCCAGGGTGACCAAGGCTGGGAGCTGAACATCCAGGGATATTCAATATTCAGGAGGGATAGAGAGAAAGGAAAAGGAGGTGGGGTAGCGTTGCTGATTAGAGAGGAAATTAACGCAATGGAAAGGAAGGACATTAGTTTGGAGGATGTGGAATCGGTATGGGTAGAACTGCGAAACACTAAGGGGCAGAAAACGCTGGTGGGTGTTGTGTACAGGCCACCTAACAGTAGTAGTGAAGTTGGAGATGGTATCAAACAGGAAATTAGAAATGCGTGCGACAAAGGCAAAACCGTTATAATGGGTGACTTCAATCTACATATAGATTGGGTGAATCAAATTGGCAGGGGTGCTGAGGAAGAGGATTTCTTGGAATGTATGCGGGATAGTTATCTAAATCAACATGTAGAGGAACCAACGAGAGAGCAGGCTATTTTAGACTGGGTATTGAGTAATGAGGAAGGGTTAGTTAGAAGTCTTGTTGTACGTGCCCCCTTGGGCAAGAGTGACCATAATATGGTTGAGTTCTTCATTAGGATGGAGAGTGACATTGTTAATTCAGAAACAATGGTTCTGAACTTAAAGAAAGGTAACTTTGAGGGTATGAGACGTGAATTGGTCAAGATTGACTGGCAATTAATTCTAAAAGGGTTAACGGTGGATATGCAATGGAAGACATTTAAAGACTGCATGGATGAACTACAAAAATTGTTCATCCCAGTTTGGCAAAAGAATAAATCAGGGAAGGTAGTACATCCGTGGATAACGAGGGAAATCAGGAATAGTATCAAAGCGAAGGATGATGCGTAAAAATTAGCCAGAAAAAGCAGCATACCGGAGGACTGGGAGAAATTCAGAGACCAGCAGAGGAGGACAAAGGGCTTAATTAGGAAAGGAAAAATAGATTATGAAAGAAAACTGGCAGGGAACATAAAAACTGACTTCAAAAGTTTTTATATATATGATAACAAAGCACTATATGTGAAAAGAAAGAGAAACACTCTATATGTGAAAAGAAAGAGATTAGTTAAAACAAATGTAGGTCCCTTGCAGTCAGAAACAGGTGAGTTGATCATGGGGAACAAGGATATGGCGGACCAATTGAATAACTACTTTGGCTCCGTCTTCACTAAGGAAGACATAAATAATCTGCCGGAAATAGCAGGGGACCGCGGGTCAAAGGAGTTGGAGGAATTGAGTGAAATCCAGGTTAGCCGGGAAGTGGTGTTGGGTAAATTGAATGGATTAAAGGCCGATAAATCCCCAGGGCCAGATAGGCTGCATCCCAGAGTACTTAAGGAAGTAGCTCCAGAAATAGTGGATGCATTAGTAATAATCTTTCAAAACTCTTTAGATTCTGGAGTAGTTCCTGAGGATTGGCGGGTAGCAAACGTAACCCCACTTTTTAAGAAGGGAGGGAGAGAGAAAACGGGGAATTACAGACCAGTTAATCTAACATCGGTAGTGGGTAAACTGCTAGAGTCAGTTATTAAAGATGGGATAGCAGCACATTTGGAAAGTGGTGAAATCATTGGACAAAGTCAGCATGGATTTACAAAAGGTAAATCATGTCTGACGAATCTTATAGAATTTTTCGAGGATGTAACTAGTAGCGTGGATAGGGGAGAACCAGTGGATGTGGTGTATCTGGACTTCCAGAAGGCTTTCGACAAGGTCCCACATAAGAGATTAGTATACAAACTTAAAGCACACGGCATTGGGGGTTCAGTATTGATGTGGATAGAGAACTGGCTGGCAAACAGGAAGCAAAGAGTAGGTGTAAACGGGTCCTTTTCACAATGGCAGGCAGTGACTAGTGGGGTACCGCAAGGCTCAGTGCTGGGACCCCAGCTATTTACAATATATATTAATGATCTGGATGAGGGAATTGAAGGCAATATCTCCAAGTTTGCGGATGACACTAAGCTGGGGGGAAGTGTTAGCTGTGAGGAGGATGCTAGGAGACTGCAAGGTGACTTGGATAGGCTGGGTGAGTGGGCAAATGTGTGGCAGATGCAGTATAATGTGGATAAATGTGAGGTTATCCATTTTGGTGGCAAAAACAGGAAAGCAGACTATTATCTAAATGGTGGCCGACTAGGAAAAGGAGAGATGCAGCGAGACCTGGGTGTCATGGTGCACCAGTCATTGAAAGTAGGCATGCAGGTGCAGCAGGCAGTGAAGAAAGCGAATGGTATGTTAGCTTTCATAGCAAAATGATTTGAGTATAGGAGCAGGGAGGTTCTACTGCAGCTGTACAGGGTCTTGGTGTGACCATACCTGGAGTATTGCGTACAGTTTTGGTCTCCAAATCTGAGGAAGGACATTATTGCCATAGAGGGAGTGCGGAGAAGGTTCACCAGACTGATTCCTGGGATGTCAGGACTGTCTTATGAAGAAAGACTGGTTAGACTTGGTTTATACTCTCTAGAATTTAGGAGATTGAGAGGGGATCTTATAGAAACTTATAAAATTCTTAAGGGGTTGGACAGGCTAGATGCAGGAAGATTGCTCCCGATGTTGGGGAAGTCCAGGACAAGGGGTCACAGCTTAAGGATAAGGGGGAAATCCTTTAAAACCGAGATGAGAAGAACGTTTTTCACACAGAGAGTGGTGAATCTCTGGAACTCTCTGCCACAGAGGGTAGTCGAGGCCAGTTCATTGGTTATATTTAAGAGGGAGTTAGATGTGGCCCTTGTGGCTTGGGGGATCAGAGGGTATGGAGAGAAGGCAGGTACGGGATACTGAGTTGGATGATCAGCCATGATCATATTGAATGGCGGTGCAGGCTCGAAGGGCCTAATGGCCTACTCCTGCACCTAATTTCTATGTTTCTATGTTTCTATTTCTCCGTACACGGTGTCCCCGCACGCCTCTTGTCAGTCAATTTGCCAGTGTTTTAAAAACTTTGCTCAACGGTGGGATTTTCGCCACGTCACCAGCAATCCAGAATTCCCACAATCAAACGGACTTGCAGAACGAGCTGTCCGGAGCGCCAAGCAATTAATGGAGTTCGCACACATTGGTAAACCCGATATCTGACTGGACCTGCTGAACCTGAGAAACATCGCCTGTGACCCAGTACTGAGTTATCCTGCCCATCGCAAGATGTCCCACCAGTTGCGTGCCTGTGCCCGAACAACTGCTGCAGCCACAGGTACGCCCATCACTTGCTGTCCAGAAACAAATCCAGCTGAAACACGATACACAAAAGCGACTTTTAGATGTCCAACAAACAACTTACACCTCTCTCCAGTGGCCAAGGCTTCGCCTTCAAACCAACAAGCGCTATGGCCACTTGTGTTCCATCCACAGCCCCGAAAAAGAGCCACGCTCATAACTGGTGAATGCAGACGGAAGGATCTACAGACGCAACCGTCAACATTTACTTCCTGTGAAGGAACCACGGTCTGCTGTCTCGTATCTTGATGCTCCGCGTCCGATCTACCCATCCACTGACGGATGTCTCTTCCCTCACGACCTGCAGTTGCAGACCCATCCCTAGTCGTTTCCCCAGCTCCCTCACCACCGCGCTCGGTGCCCAGCTCGCCTGCCTCGCCGTGTTTGTCTCCCGAGTCCTCAATGCTCCCGCCGCCCAAGATTCCAGCATTCTCGCCGGTGAAGGGAGGTAATGCGGATCTGTACCGTACGCGCGTATGCCGCCCGTTTGACACCGGGACTTTTCTTGAACCAGCTGAACTATTGGCGTTTCGGATATATTATTAATCAGTCAGCACCTAGCAACGTGCTTATACATATATATCACTTTAGAGTAGATGTGTTTCACTTTTTATACGTACAAGGAAAGATGTATATTGGTCACTGTACTTACTTACCAATGTAATGCTTTGTTATCAGAAGCTATGCCTACTATCATAACATTCATATTATCGCAACCCGACATGTGCTGCCAGTCAGCACTGCTGCATGGTAGGATTAATATGCTGCAGAATGTTGTATACGTTACTCAATAATAACTGTTGTATCAGATCCGTATCTGCGATTACATGGCCGTCCGTAGGGGGGGGGGGGGTTGCGCGTTGGGTGCGGTCGCACCCCTTTTTTCCAAAATAAAAACAAATTCCGAGAACAAAAATTGGAGCGCAATCACTTTGAAGGAATTTACCCGAAATTCGGGACATTCCGGCTCCGGCCCACGGAATGATAAAAAAAACATTTGCAGAACTTCCGGTGGCGCTATGGAGTAGGGGAGACTCACGCCGACTATCTGCGGAAAAAACCGCTGGCAAACGGAGGAAAAAGACGGGACCTACCTGCAGAAAACGGCACCGGCTGCTTGCATCAAGTTTGTGACGTCATCATGCGCGCGACACCGGCGGTATGTCTATGCAACATACCCCCACTCAAGACGAGAAAAACCGGTAAGGCCAAAGAAGTCGGCCCAACTGAGGCCTCGGGCTCAGTTTTAACATCGTCCCAAGAAGACAACTCAAAGAAGAAGAAAAAAGACAGAAGTGGAAGAACTGAGAATTGTACTTGCACAGGAAATCTCAAATATAATGGAAGAATTAAAAAAACTTAAACAGAACTTCAAGGAAGAGCTGAAATATTTTAAAGATGAAATTAAAGAATAATTTAAAGAAGAAGTTACAGCCTCTGTACATGAAGTTCTGGAAGACTGCAAGTTAAAAATTGAAGAACATTTGAATGAAAGGATTGAAGAGGTAAATGATGAACTGAATTCGATGGAATCCAGATTTAACTCGAAGTCGGAGCCTATCTTCCAGACACTAAATCAACAACACGGTGTTGTAAAGGAATTAGAGAAAATTGCTGATACAAGCTCCCAAACTACAAAAACTTCTCACCGAGAACAAACGTCTATCAGACTTATTGCATCAAATAACCGAAAAATGTATTGACCTGGAGGGATTTAAGAATCGTGGGCGTCCAGGAAGGCACAGAGGGGAACCGTGACCGTGAATCTGCTGCAGAACTATTGAAAAAAATCTTGACTTTGGATCAAATACCTCGAGCACACATAGTATCGAGACGCCGCCCAAGGGAGCCCCCCCCCCCATGACCCCCCAAAAGACAACTGATAGTGAAGTGCAATATGATCATGTTTTGGATGATATGATGAAGAAAATTGTTCGCAGCAGAAATCTCGTATTTGAAGGGGATAAGATCAGTATATTTAGAGATTACCCTGTGGAAGTTGCCAAGAAGAGAGCGCTGTTTACAGAAACAAAAAGAATACTTAAGAATATTAAAACATTGAGACATGGACTGATGTACCCCGCAACAGTAAGAGTAACCTACGAACAGAAGGAACATTTCTTCATCAAACACACAGAGGCACTTCAATTCGCCCAGAACATCGAGAATAAGACCGAAGATTGAATAATATTCAACACCCAACACTCACCTGACGGTACCGGATATCGTTACTCCACAGATAAGAGATGGAACTTTAAATTACTATACTTAAGAACTGCTCAAAATGTATGATAAGAATTGAGCATTTATCCTGCTATTGATATATCATATTTACATTTTAGTACAAATTTTTAACAAATATTACTGATCATGAA
The DNA here is from genome assembly GCF_010909765.2 of Amblyraja radiata. Classification (NCBI taxonomy): domain Eukaryota; kingdom Metazoa; phylum Chordata; class Chondrichthyes; order Rajiformes; family Rajidae; genus Amblyraja; species Amblyraja radiata. The sequence continues at coordinate 1,509,983 of NC_046004.1, read as the reverse complement.
TACTAATTATTACTAATTATTGTTAACTGGATCAATCCAGAATTAACTAAAAATATGAACTATAAGTAAAGTGTGATTCAGGCAATTTATTGATAAAAATCTAGGAGGTTTTCTCTTTGATACTTTTCATTTTGATCACTCTTTGACAATTCTTTTCTTTTTTGTGCCATATAGGAACAGTCAACATGGATTTGTGCCTGGAAGGTCATGTTTAACTAATCTTCTTGAATTTTTTGAAGATGTTACTCGGGAAATTGATGAGGGTAAAGCAGTGGATGTTGTGTATATGGACTTCAGTAAGGCCTTTGACAAGGTTCCTCATGGAAGGTTGGTTAAGAAGGTTCAATGGTTGGGTATTAATGGTGGAGTAGCAAGATGGATTCAACAGTGGCTGAATGGGAGATGCCAGAGAGTAATGGTGGATGGTTGTTTGTCAGGTTGGAGGCCAGTGACGAGTGGGGTGCCACAGGGATCTGTGTTGGGTCCACTGTTGTTTGTCATGTACATCAATGATCTGGACGATGGTGTGGTAAATTGGATTAGTAAGTATGCAGATGATACTAAGATAGGTGGGGTTGCGGGTAATGAAGTAGAGTTTCAAAGTCTACAGAGAGATTTATGCCAGTTGGAAGAGTGGGCTGAAAGATGGCAGATGGAGTTTAATGCTGATAAGTGAGAGGTGCTACATCTTGGCAGGACAAATCCAAATAGGACGTACATGGTAAATGGTAGGGAATTGAAGAATGTAGGTGAACAGAGGGATCTGGGAATAACTGTGCACAGTTCCATGAAAGTGGAATCTCATGTAGATAGGGTGGTAAAGAAAGCTTTTGGTGTGCTGGCCTTTATAAATCAGAGCATTGAGTATAGAAGTTGGGATGTAATGTTAAAATTGTACAAGGCATTGGTGAGGCCAATTATGGAGTATGGTGTACAATTTTGGTCGCCTAATTATAGGAAGGATGTCAACAAAATAGAGAGAGTACAGAGGAGATTTACTAGAATGTTGCCTGGGTTTCAGCAACTAAGTTACAGAGAAAGGTTGAACAAGTTAGAGCTTTATTCTTTGGAGCGCAGAAGGTTAAGGGGGGACTTGATAGAGGTTTTTAAAATGATGAGAGGGATAGACAGAGTTGACGTGGAAAAGCTTTTCCCACTGAGAGTAGGGAAGATTCAAACAAGGGGACATGACTTGAGAATTAAGGGACTGAAGTTTAGGGGTAACATGAGGGGGAACTTCTTTACTCAGAGAGTGGTAGCTGTGTGGAATGAGCTTCCAGTGAAGGTGGTGGAGGCAGGTTCGTTTTTATCATTTAAAAATAAATTGGATAGATATATGGATGGGAAAGGAATGGAGGGTTATGGTCTGAGCGCAGGTATATGGGACTAGGGGAGATTATGTGTTCGGCACGGACTAGAGGGGTCGAGATGGCCTGTTTCCGTGCTGTAATTGTTATATGGTTATTATATGGTTATATGGTTATAAGACTAACATTTCACTTTGAGACTAATAATTATTTCACTAATGGAATATAGCTATTGGTTACCTCCCCAAAATAGTTTTTATTGAAATTGAAACTTTTATTTTAAGCAAAGTACGGAGCTAGTAATATTTATTTTTACAAAAGGCTACGGAAGTCCTTAGATGTTTAGTCACATTAGGGTGGCTATCACTAACTGCACTACCTACAGTTGTAGTTTTCTTCTTTTTTTACTCTATACACTTTACTAACAAAACATTTTTTAATTTTTTCTATCTTATATTATAGTATAATTTGTATTTGGAATGGAAGTATACGTTTTAGTTAAGGAGATATGTCCGGATGCAAAACCGACGAGACTTAACGTTCATCTACCTGATGTTCGGGTATAAGGTAGGGTTTAATGTGCTGAGCCATCTGCTCTATCATAGACCACCCTAATCATAAGATGCAAGACGTTAATATGAAAATTGCGGGTGAAGGAATTACATTCTGTAGCTGGAATGTTAAGGGAATTAACGCACCAATCAAGAGAGGTAACGTATTACCTCATTTAAAGTCACTTACACCAGATATAATATTTGAAAGAAAATGCGAAATGTGGTTTGCTTTGAAATGTAAAAGGTGGTTTGCTTTGAAAATGCAAATGGTGGTTCGCTTTGAAAATACAAATTGCGGTTTGCTTTGATAATGCAAGTGGTTTCCTTTGAAAATGCGAAAAATATTTTGCTTTGAAAATGCAAAATGTGGTTTGCTTTGAAAATACAAGTGATGGTTTGCTTTGAAAATGTAAAATATGGTTTGGCTTGAAAATGAAAAAATGTGGTTTGCTTTGAAATATAACATATAACATATAACATATAACAATTAAGCACGGAAACAGGCCATCTCGGCCCTACAAGTCCGTGCCGAACAACTTTTTTCCCTTAGTCCCACCTGCCTGCATTCATACCATAACCCTCCATTCCCTTCTCATCCAGATGCCTATCCAATATAGTTGTAAATGATACCAACGAACCTGCCGCCACCACTTCTACTGGAAGCTCATTCCACACCGCTACCACTCTCTGAGTAAAGAAGTTCCCCCTCATGTTACCCCTAAACTTCTGTCCCTTAATTCTGAAGTCATGTCCTCTTGTTTGAATCTTCCCTATTCTCAAAGGGAAACGCTTGTCCACATCAACTCTGTCTATCCCTCTCATCATTTTAAAGACCTCTATCAAGTCCCCCCTTAACCTTCTGCGCTCCAGAGAATAAAGACCTAACTTATTCAATCTATCTCTGTAACTTAGTTGTTGAAACCTAGGCAACATTCTAGTAAATCTCCTCTGTACTCTCTCTATTTTGTTGACATCCTTCCTATAATTGGGCGACCAAAATTGTACACCATACTCCAGATTTGGTCTCACCAATGCCTTGTACAATTTTAACATTACATCCCAGCTTCTATACTCAATGCTCTGATTTATAAAGGCTAGCATACCAAAAGCTTTCCATACCACCCTATCTATATGATATTCCACCTTCAAGGAACTATGCACGGTTATTCCCAGATCCATCTGTTCAACTGTATTCTTCAATTCCCCACCATTTACCATGTACGTCCTATTTTGATTTGTCCAGCCAAGGTGTAGCACCTCACATTTATTAGCATTAAACTCCATCTGCCATCTTTCAGCCCATTTTTCCAAATGGCCTAAATCACTCTGTAGACTTTGGAAATCCTCTTCATTATCCACAACACCCCCTATCTTGGAATCATCTGCATACTTACTAATCCAATTTACCACCCCTTCATCCAGATCATTGATGTACATGACAAACAACAAAGGACCCAACACAGATCCCTGAGGCAACCCACTAGTCACCTGCCTCCAACCCGACAACAGCCATCCACCATTACCCTCTGGCTTCTCCCATTCAGCCACTTTTGAATCCATCTTGCTATTCCTGCATTTATACCCAACAGTTGAACCTTCTTAACCAACCTTCCATGAGGAACCTTGTCAAAGGCCTTACTAAAGTCCATATAGACAACATCCACTGCTTTACCCTCGTCAATTTCCCTAGTAACCTCTTCAAAAAATTCAAGAAGATTAGTCAAACATGACCTTCCAGGCACAAATCCATGTTGACTGTTCCTAATTAGACCCTGTTTATCGAGATGCTTATATATATTATCTCTAAGTATCTTTTCCATTAATTTGCCCACCACTGAAGTCAAACTAACAGGTCTATAATTGCTAGGTTTAATCTTATAACCCTTTTTAAACAATGGAACAACATGCGCAGTACGCCAATCCTCGGGGACTATTCCCGGTTCTAATGACATTTGAAATATTTCTGTCATAGCCCCGGCTATTTCTACTTGTTTGATTTGAAAATGCGAAATGTGGTATGCCTTGAAATGTAAATGGTGGTTTGGGATGAAAATGCAAAAGGTGGTTTGCTATGAAAATGCAAAAGGTGGTTTCTTTGAAAATGCTAAATGCGGTTTCCGTTGAAAATGCAAAAGGTGGTTTGCTTTGAAAATGCAAAAGGTGGTTTGCTTTGAAAATCCAAAAGGTGGTTTGCTTTGAGAATTGAAAAGGTGGTTCCTTTGAAAATGCAAAAGGTGGTTTGCTTTGAAAATGCAAAAGGTTCTTTGCTTTGAAAATGCAAAAGGTGGTTTGTTTTGAAAATGCAAAAGATGGTTTGCTTTTAAAAGGCGAAAAATGATTTGCTTATAAATGCAAAAGGTGGTTTGCTTTGTAAATGAAAGTGGTGGTTTACTATGAAAATGCAATCGGTGGTTTGCTTTAAAAATGCAAAAGGTGGTTTGCTTTGAAAATCCAAAAGGCGGTTTGCTTTGAAAATGCATAAGGTGGTTCCTTTGAAAATGCAAAAGGTGGTTTGGTTTGAAAATAAAAAAGTTGCTTTGAAAATGAAAAAAGGTGGGTTGAAAATTGCTTTGAAAATCAAAAGGTGGTTTGCTTCTTTGAGAAATTGTAAAAGGTGGTTCTGCAAAAGATTTGGATAAATGCTAAACAAGAAATGTGGCATTTGCTTTGAACAATGCAAAAGGTTATGCCTTTCTTATGCTTTGAAAATGTCAAATGGTGGTTGTTTTGAAACATGCAAAAAAGATGTTTTTCCTTTGAAATGCAGGCGCAAAAAATGGATTTGCTTTGAAATGTAAATGCAACCAAAGGTGGTTTGCATTAAATGTCAAATGATCAAGTGGATTTTTACTAATGCATTTAAAAATCCAATGCATTAAAATCGGTACATGTTTGTTCTTGAAATGCAATGGCAACAAGGTGATTTGAGTTGCTTTGAGGCAAATGCCTGAAACCAATAGGCCGGTTTTGCTTGTGAAAATGCATGAAAATGGTGGGCTTTGAAAATGCCTTCAAAATCAAAAGGTGGTTTGCTATGAAAATGGTTATTTGCTATGAAAATTAACCTTTTTTGAAAATGCAAATGCGGTTTCCTTTGAAAATGGATGGTTTGTTTGCTTTGAAAATGCAAAACTGGTTTGATTTGAAAATGCGAAATGTGGTATGCTTTGAAATGTAAATGGTGGTTTGGGATGAAAATGCAAAAGGTGGTTTGCTATGAAAATGCAAAAGGTGGTTTCTTTGAAAATTGAAAAGGTGGTTCCTTTGAAAATGCAAAAGGTGGTTTGCTTTGAAAATGCAAAAGGTGGTTTGGTTTGAAAATGCAAAAGGTGGTTTGCTTTGAGAATTGAAAAGGTGGTTCCTTTGAAAATGCAAAAGGTGGTTTGCTTTGAAAATGCAAAAGGTTCTTTGCTTTGAAAATGCAAAAGGTGGTTTGTTTTGAAAATGCAAAAGATGGTTTGCTTTTAAAAGGCGAAAAATGATTTGCTTATAAATGCAAAAGGTGGTTTGCTTTGTAAATGAAAGTGGTGGTTTACTATGAAAATGCAATCGGTGGTTTGCTTTAAAAATGCAAAAGGTGGTTTGCTTTGAAAATCCAAAAGGCGGTTTGCTTTGAAAATGCATAAGGTGGTTCCTTTGAAAATGCAAAAGGTGGTTTGGTTTGAAAATGCAAAAGGTGGTTTGGTTTGAAAATGCAAAAGGTGGTTTGCTTTGAAAATACAAAAAAATTGCTTTGAAAATGCAAATGGTGGTTTGCTATGAACATGCAAAAGGTGGTTTCCTTTGAAAATGCAAAAAGCGGTTTCCTTTGAAAATGCAAAAGGTGGTTTGCTCAGAAAATGCAAAAGGTTTGCTTTGAAAATGCAAAAGGTTGGCTTTGAAATTGCAAAAGGTGGTCTGTTTTGACAATGCAAAAGATGGTTTGCTTTGAAAATGCGAAAAATGATTTGCTTTGAAAATGCAAAACGTTGTTTGCTTTGTAAATGAAAGTAGTGGTTTGCTATGAAAATGCAAAAGGTGGTATGCTTTGAAAATGCAAAAGGTGGTATGCTTTGAAAATGCAAAAGGTGGTTGCTTTGAAAATGCAAAAGGTTTGCGTTAAAAATGCAAAAGGTGGTTTGCTGTGAAGATGCATGTGGTTTGCTTTGAAAATGCATGTGGTTTGCTTAGAAAATGCAAAAGGTTGTTTGCTTTGAAAATGCGAAATGTGGTTTGCTTTGAAATGTAAAATGTGGTTTGGGTTGCAAATGCAAAAGGTGGTTTGCTTTGAAAATGCAAAAGATTAGCTACGAAAATGCAAAATAATTGCTTTGAAAATACAAAAGGATTGTTTGGAAAATGCAAATGGTGGTTTGGTTTAAAAATGCAAATGGTGGTTTGCATTGAAAATACAAAAGGTGCTTTGCTTTTAAAATGCAAAAGGTGGTTTGCTTTGTAAATGCAATTGGTGGTTTGCTATGAAAATGCAAAAGGTGGTTTGATTTGAAGTTGCAAATGGTGGTTTGCTTTGAAATGCAAAAGGTGGTTTGCCTTGAAAATGTAATAGGCGGTTTGCCTTGAAAATGTAATAGGCGGTTTGCTATGAGAATACAAAATGTGATTTGATTTGAAAATGCATGAGGTGGTTTTCTTTGAAAATGCAAAAAGTGGTTTGCTTTGAAAATGCAAAAGGTTGTTTGCATTCAAAATGCAAAAGGTGGTTTGCTATGAAAATGCAAATTGTGATTTGCTATGAAAATTCATAAGTTGGCTTGCTTTGAAAATGCAAAATGTGGTTTCCTTTGAAAATGCAAAAGATGGTTTGCTTTGAAAATGCAAAAGATGGTTTGCTTTGTAAATGCAAAAGATCATTTGCATTGAAAACGCGAAAAATATTTTTCTTTGAAAATGCAAAAGATGGTTTGCTTTGAAAATGCAATATATGGTTTGCATTGAAAATGCAAATTGTGGTTTGCTTTGAAAATGCAAATGGTGTTTTGCGTTGAAAATGCAAAAGATTTGCTTTGAAAATACAAAATGATTGATTTGAAAATACAAAAGGTGATTTGCTTTGAAAATGCAAAAGGTGGTTTGCTTTATAAATGCAATTGGTGGTTTGTTTCGAAAATGCAAAAGGTGGTTTGCTTTGAAAATCCAAAAAGTGGTTTGCTTTGAAAATGCGATAAATGTTTTGCATTGAAAATGCAAAATGTTTGCTTCGAATATGCAAATGGCGGTTTGCTTCGAAAAGTCAAATAGCGGTTGGCTTCGAAAATGCAAAAGGTGGTTTGATTTATTTTGCTTTGCTTTGCAAATGCAAACGGTAGTTTGGTTTAACAATGCAAAAGGTGGTATGTTTCGAAAATACAAAAGGTGATTTGCTTTAAAAATGCAAATGGTGGTTTGCTTTGAAAATACAAATTGTGGTTTGCATTGAAAATACAAAAGGTGCTTTGCTTTGAAAATGCAAAAGGTGGTTTGCTTTATAAATGCAATTGGTGGTTTGTTTTGAAAAATGCGAAAGGTGGTTTGCTTTGAAAATGCAAAAAGTGGTTTGCTTTGAAAATGCAAAAAGGTGGTTTGCTTTGAAAATGCGATAACTGTTTTGCTTTGGAAATGCCAAATGTTTGCTTCGAATATGCAAATGCAGGTTTGCTTCGAAATGTCAAATAGCGGTTTGCTTCGAAAATGCAAAAGGTGGTTTGATTTATTGTGCTTTGCTTTGAAAATGCAAACGGTAGTTTGGTTTAAAAATGCAAAAGGTGGTATGCTTTGAAAATGCAATAGGTGGTTTGCTTTGAAAATGCGAAAGATTTGCTTTGAAAATGCGAAAGATTTGCTTTGAAAATGCGAAAGATTTGCTTTGAAAATGCGAAAGATTTGCTTTGAAAATACAAAAGAATTGCTTTGAAAATGCAAATGGTGGTTTGGTTTGAGAATGCAGTAGGTGGTTTGATTTGAAAATGCTAAAGGTGGTTTGCTTTGAAAATGCAGTAGGTGGTTTGATTTGTAAATGCTAAAGGTGGTTTGCTTTGAAAATGCGAAAAATGTTTTGCTTTAAAAATGCAAAAGGTTGTTCGCTTTGAAAATTCAAACGGTTGTTCGCTTTGAAAATGCAAATGGTGGTTTGCTTTGAAAATGCAAAAGGTGGTTTGTTTTGAAATGGCAAAGATTTGCTTTGGAAATACAAAAGGATTGCTTTAAAAATGCAAATGGTGGTTTGGCTTAAAAATGCGATTGGTGGTTTGAATTGAAAATGCAAAAGGTACTTTGCTTTGAAAATGCAAATGGTTGTTTGCTTTGAAAATGCGAAATGTGGTTTGCTTTGAAATGTAAACGGTGGTTAGCTTTGAAAATGCAAATGGTGGTTCGCTTTGAAAATACAAATTGCGGTTTGCTTTGATAATGCAAGTGGTTTGCTTTGAAAATGCGAAAAATATTTTGCTTTGAAAATGCAAAATGTGGTTTGCTTTGAAAATGCAAGTGATGGTTTGCTTTGAAAATGTAAAATATGGTTTGGTTTGAAAATGAAAAAGGTGGTTGCTTTGAAATATAACATATAACATATAACTATAATTGCTAGGTTTACTCTTAGAACCCTTTTTAAACAATGGAACAACATGCGCAGTACGCCAATCTTCGGGGACTATTCCCGTTTCTAATGACATTTGAAATATTTCTGTCATAGCCCCGGCTATTTCTACACTAACTTCCCTCAATGTCCTAGGGAATATCCTGTCAGGACCTGGAGACGTATCCACTTTTATATTTTTCAAAAGTGCCAGTACTTCTTTTACTTTGAATCTCATAGTATCCATAGCTACTCTACTAATTTCCCTTACCTCACATAATTCAATATCCTTCTCCTTGGTGAATACCGAAGAAAATAAATTGTTGAATATCTCCCCCATCTCTTTTGGCTCTGCAGATAGCTGTCCACTCTGTCTCTCGAATGCACCAATTTTATTCCTCGTTATCCTTTTGCTATTAATATAGCTGTAGAAACCCTTTGGATTTACTTTCACCTTACTTGCCAAAGCAACCTCATATCTTCTTTTAGCTTTTCTAATTTCTTTCTTAAGATTATTTTTACATTCCTCATACTCCTAAAGCACCTCATTTATTTCATGCTGCCTATAATTATTGTAGATCTCCCTCTTTTTCCGAACAAGATGCCCAATTTCCCTTGAAAACCAGGGCTCTTTCCAATGCAAAATATTTGCTTCGAAAATGCAAAAGAATTGCTTTGAAAATACAAAAGGTTTGCTTTGAAAATGCAAATGGTGGTTTGCTTTGAAAATGCAATAGGTGATTTCCTTTGAAAATGCAAAAGGTGGTTTGCTTTGAAAATGCAAAAGATGGTTTGCTTTGAAAATTCGAAACATGTTTTGCTTTGAAAATGCAAAAGGTGGTTTGCTTTCAAAATGCAAATGGTGGTTCGCTTTGAATATACAAATTTCGGTTTGGTTTGATAATGCTAAAGGTTTGCTTTGAAAATACAAAAGGATTGCTTTGAAAATGCAAATGGTGGTTTGGTTTCAAAATGCAAATGGTGCTTTGCATTGAAAATACAAAAGGTGCTTTGCTTTGATAATGCAAAAGGTGGTTTGCTTTGAAAATGCGATAAATGTTTTGCTTTAAAAATGCAAAAGTTGGTTTGCATTGAAAATGCAAAAGTTGGTTTGCATTATAAATGCAAAAGGTTTGCTTCGCAAATGCAAATGGCGGTTTGCTCGAAAATTCAAATAGCGGTTTGCTTCGAAAAGGCAAAAGTTGGTTTGCTTTGCTTTGCTTTGCAAATGCAAAAGATAATTTGCTTTGTAAATGGAAAAGGCGGTATGCTTTGAAAATTCAAAAGGTGGTTTGCTTTGAAAATGCAAAATGTGGTTTGCTTTACAAATGCAATTGGTGGTTTGCTTTGAAAATGCAAAAGGTGGTTTGCTATGAAAATGCAAAAGGTGGTTTGGTTTGAAAATGCAAACGGTGGTTTGCATTGAAAATACAAAAGATTATTTGCTTTGGAAATACAAAAAAACATGGTTTGTTTTAAAAATGCAATTGGTGGTTTGCTTTGAAAATGCAAAAGGTGGGTTGCTTTGAAAATGAAAAAGGTGGTTTGCTTTCAAAATGCAAACATTTATTTGCTCTGAAAATGCGATAACATTTTTGTTTTGAAAATGCAAATGTTGGTTTGCTTTGAAAATGCAAAAGGTGGTTTGTTTTGAAAATGCAAAAGGTTGTTTGCTTTGAAAATGCAAATGGTGTTTGGCTATGAAAATGCACATGGTAATTTGTTTTGAAAATGCAAAAGGTGGTTTGCTTGGAAAATGCAACAGTAAAGTAAAGTAAAGTATCCTTTATTGTCATTCAGACCTTGCGGTCTGAACGAAATTTTGTTGCCTTGCAGTCCTACATATAGTAAAAAATGGCAAAAACACACACAAAAAACACAAATTAACATCCACCACAGTGAGTTGAATACTCCTCACTGTGATGGAAGGCAAAAGTCTTAAGTTTTTGTCTCTTTCCTTCTTATTCTCCCTCTGCCGAGGCGATCCAGGCTTCCGATGTTGTGCCCCGCCGGGCGATGGTAAGTAATGTCAGTCCCGCGGCTGAATCCAAGCTCCGCGAACGGGCCGGTTCAGCTCCGCGGCCCGGGGTGGTCGAAGCCGCCGAAGCTGCGGCCCTCCAGTCCAGAGGACACAGCTGTTGTCGCGGGAGCTCCGCAGAACAGGTCACCAACCTGCGAGCTCCCGACGATGTCGTCCACCGGGCCCGCGGCCGGTCCTCCGAGATCGGATCGCTGCTGCCGCAGTCGCTGCCCGCTCCGAGGTCTGGTGGCTGCTGCCGCAGTCGCTGCCCGCACCGGGGTCGGGTCGCCGCAGCCGCTGCCTGCGCCTAGTTCGGGTCGCCACTGCCGCTGCCCGCTCCGGGGTCGGGTCGCCACTGCCGCAGCTCCGAGGCCGCCAGCTCCACTATTAGGCCTCGGCGCAGGCGGAGACGGAGACGGGGGATACGACAAGAGAAGTCGCATCCCCCCGAAATAAGAGACCAAAACCATGTTTACTCCCCCCCACCCACACACATTCACAATAAACCAAAAATGAACTCAAACAGGACAAAAGAACAACACAAAAAAGAAAAAAAAAAGACGGACTGCAGGCGAGCCGCAGCTGCTAAGGCAGCGCCGCCATCTTGGGATGGGTGTTCTGCTTTGAAAATGCAAACGGTGGTTTGCTTTGAAAATACAAAAGGTGGTTTGCTTTGAAAATACAAAAGTTGGTGCGCTTTGAAAATGTAAAAAGTGGTTTGCTTTGAAAATGCAAAAGATGGTTTCCTTTGAAAATGCAAAAGGTGGGTTGCTTTGAAAATGCAAATTGTGGTTTGCTTTGAAAATGCAAATGGTTTGCTTTGAAAATGCAGATGGTTTGCTTTGAAAATGAAAAACATTTGCTTTGAAAATACAAAATAATTTGTAAATGCAAATGGCGGTTTGGTTTGAAAATGCAAACGGTGGTTTGCTTTGAAAATGCAAAGGTGGTTTGCTTTGAAAATGCAAAAGGTTGTTTGCTCTGAAAATGCAAAATATTTGCTTCGAAAATGCAAATGGCGGTTTGCTTCGAAAATTCAAACAGCGGTTTGCTTCGAAAATTCGATAAAGTGGGCTATCATTAGCTACCCTCCAATCCACAGGAACTGATCCTGAATCTATAGAACATTGGAAAAGGATCACCAATGCATCCATGATTTCTGGGGTGCTGACCATCAGGCCCAGGGGATTTGTCAGACTTCAATCCCATCAGTCTACCCAACACCATTTCCTGCCTAATGTGGATTTCCCTCACTTCCTCCGTCACCCCAAAAGAAGGTGGGTAAGCTCAGTGTTGATTGGCCAAAAATAAGGGTAGTGAGGGAAACTTTAATGCATAAGAATGTGATAGAGGTGTTTGACTCAGGAAGTTTAGCAGATGGGGATATAAATATCTAAAAATTGAGTTAAACACTATAAATGGCAGTTTACAGGTAGAGACAGTGTTGGAACGACTTATCAGTGTTGGACTCACTGATTAACATTGATAACCACTGGAAGTAGGGCCGTTTCAAGTGTCTCCCCATAAAGGTTGACCCCATGTTCACCAAATAGACCTATATATGCAAGTGGACTATTTGCATACAATCAATGTTGCAACCCGTTGAGAAGTAAGGATAGAGTTTCTCAGAGAATTTGTCCCTGAAAGTGTACAGATGTGACATGTCATCGGCATTGTACAGTGTCACCTGGCCAGCCTATTAGTTCAAGTAGATGCCCAATCTCTGGGGTTTTACTGGAATATGGAGGGCAGTACGTGTTGAAGACATAGTGGTATATTCCTCTCCCAGACGCCACAATACCCAGGCACCGGATTTTGGTTCCGGTGTGAACTCCGCTTTTCTCAGTACCGATGCTTTTACCACTCCCACACTCCACATGGTGTTCCTTCCGACCTCGACCTCCCAGTAGTGGCTCCCAGCATTGAAGCCCTGAGATGCCAGGACACCGTGCCACTGCACAAATCGCTCTAGTTTTTAAGGGACCTTCTGTTTAGCACCAAGTCTGATGGCTGTCAGGTCAGTGGACAGGTTGAGTCTCGGATGCGCAGTGTCCGGATTCAGCTTCAGTTTGATTGGGACTGAAGAAGGAAAAAAAGTCCGGATGGTGAATCCACGCGATTTGCCAATCAAACATTTTGACACATTCACTGGTTGGTCAATATACATTCATGCACAGTAAACGAAAATGTAAAATTAAACTGCAGATGCTGGATATCTAAAATAAAAGTGGGAAATGTTACAAGATGCTGTTTCTTTTTTGCTCAGTTCTGAACATGTGCCACAGAACTGAAACATTATCAGTTTTATCTTTAGATTAGTTTAGTTTGGAGTATTTGAGGCCAGTTCATTGGATATATTTAAGAGGAAGTTAGATGTGGCCCTTGTGGCTAAAGGGATCAGGGGGTATGGAGAGAAGGCAGGTACAGGATACTGAGTTGGATGATCAGCCATGATCATATTGGAAGTCGGTGCAGGCTCGAAGGGCCGAATGGCCTACTCCTGCACAGATGAGCGTTTGAAGGTACTGGGATGGTGCGCGATGGTGTTTAGAAGGATGAGGGGAGACTTTATTGAAACTGACCGAACAGTGAAAGGCCTGGATTGAGTGGATATGAAGACGACTTTTCCACGATTGGGAGGGTCTAGGATCAGAGGGCACAGCATCGGAATAAAAGACATACAGTACCTTTTGTTAGGAGATGAGGGGGGATTTCTTTAGTCAGAGGTTGCTGAATCTGTGGAATTAAATTCCACAGACGGCTACGGAGGGCAAGTCATCGGTCATTTCTAATGCGGATATTGACAGGTTTGTGATTAGTAATGGTGGAAACGTTATGGGGAGAAGGCAGGAGAACGGGGTTCGGAGAGAAAGATGGATCAGCCATGATTGAATGGCGGAGTAGACTCGTTCTGCTAAATTGCCTAATTCTACTTCCATTACTCATTAATGTATGAATTGATGAAAACTCAACCATATACATACACGAGTCTACACGCACGTAAACACACACTCACACACGCGCGCGCAGCCATACATATACACGAAGCTACACACGCACACACACACACACACACTATCTCTCTCTCTCTCTCTCTCTCTCTCTCTCTCTCTCTCTCTCTCTCTCTCTCTCTCTCTCTCTCTCTCTCTCTCTCTCTCTCTATCTATCTATCTCTCTCTCTCCCTCTCTCTCTCGCTCTCTCTCTATCTCTCTCTCTTTCTCTCGCACGTCGTACACACCACGCGTACACACACACGTACACGCACGCACACGCAAGCACACACACACACACACGCACGTACACACACACATACATACACACGTGCACACACACACACATACACACACACACACACACACACACACACACACACACACACACACACACACGCGCGCGCGCGCAACACCGCCGGAAACGTGGCCGTGTACGGTGGGCAAGTGGCTGCAGTGTCGGTGTCTGCGCGGTTTGGAGAGGGGGGGGTGGCTGTAGTGTCAGTGTCGGCGCGGTGTGGGGAGGGCGGGAGTAGCTATAGTGTCTATAGTATTTGAAGGCGGGAGTAGCTATAGTGTCTGTCGGCGCAGTGTGGGGGGGGGGAGGTGGAGGGAAATGGCTAGAGTGTCAATGTCGGCGCTGTGTGTGTGGAGGGGGAGTGGCTATGATGTCAGTGCCGCAGAGGTATGGCGGGGGGGGGGGCGGTTAGTTGCGGCGAGGGTGGGGGTGGAAGGGTCGTCATCCTACTGACCAGTGCCATTAGTTCTGTTACTTTTTATATAGTTATTTAAAAGTTTGACTCATGCACGTTAATTTCATAGGGTGCCTGAAATCAGGAACGCACTGCTTAAGTGGGTGGTGGAGACAGAGGCTCTAGCGCCATTTTAGAAGTATCCAAACAAATATTTCAATCTTGGACTAAGGCATGGATCAAGGTACACACAACGTAGACACAAATGAATGAAGAGCCTAAAATGTGGAACCAGAACCAAGTGCTGCACGAACTCCGCAGGCGGGACCGTATATGTGAGGAAAATGGGCCTTCCAGTACATCTGGGAGATTGCTTGCGTCCTCCTTAGTGAAGACAGATCCGAAGAACCTATTCAACTCTTCTGCCATTTCCTTGTTGCCCATAATAATTTCGCCCGTGTCTGCCTTCATGGGACCCACATTTGACTTTGCTACTGTTTTTCCCTTAACATACCTAAAGAAGCTTTTACTGTCCGTCTTTATATTCCTGGACAGCTTCCCTTCGTACTTCATCTTTTCAGCCCGTATTGCCCGTTTTGTTTCCTTCTGTTGTCCTATGAAAGTTTCCCAATCCTCTGGTTTCCGGCTACTCATTGCTGTGTTATACATCTTTTCTTTTAGTTTTATTATATCCCTAACTTCTCTTGTCAGCCATGGCTGCCTCTAACTCCCTTTAGAATCGTTCTTCCTTTTTGGAATGAGATTATCCTGCGTCTTCCGGATTATGCCCAGAAAGTCCTGCCATTGCTGTTCCACCGTCATTCCTGCTAGGATCCCTTTCCAGTCTACCTTGGCCAGCTCCCCTCTTATGCCTTCATAGTCCCCTTTGTTCAACTGCATCACTGACACTTCAGATTTAACCTTCTCCTTCTCAAATTGCAGATTAAAACTAATCATGTGTTCAGTGTTATTTACAGCTCAAGTAGACAAGTAGACCGAGAGTCGCAACCTCTCGCTACCCCCATCTTGCAGAGAACTGAGGCACCTCCACACTTCCGGGTTTTATCGTCCCTCCGGAAGGGGCGTGGGCTTCATGGCGTGATTGACAGGAGAGAGAATCTCAACATTTTTTTAAACGTTAATAAGTCTTTTATTTTTCATCGATGGGAAACATCATCTGGCCCAGCACAGCGGAGGGGCACTCTGCGTAAGATGGCCAAAAATCACAGCCGTAAGTGGTAGCGTGTTTTCTAAAATCAATATGTAATGCAACACGAAATGGCCAAGATCAGTTTTAATTATATAGATATCTTCAGTAAGCCTGCGATTCTACCCCAATCTACATACAAAAGTAGGCTATGTTTATAAAACTAGTTATTCTTCTTGGTCAAAACACAAGGTTAAATCAAGCACTGAGCTAGTCTCGAATGAAAAGTTTATCTTCTCTGGACCACTCGTGACCCATGATTTACGGGTGCTTCTAATTGAGCCCAAGCATTTTCCTAAACATCTAACTGTTTCTAAGCCAGCGGTGCTGTGAGCAGACGTGGTGCTGTTTGCAGACAACTCCATCTTTGCTGCAAAGCCTCTTTGGTTAACCCTTACATTACATTCAACCCCTGGTCTACAGAACCCAACTACCTACTGGTCACTGAGTGCCCAAGTTAAAGCAGGTATAGTAGAATGGTCAGTGCCTCTCCCTGACAGTTCCCGTCAGTCGCCCCACAATATTATTATTATTATTATTAAAGCTTTATTACAGACACTGGTCCATATAACACATCAAACAGGAAAAAAAAGAAGAAAAAAAAAAGAAGATACAAAAATACATTAAAACATTTGCATATTAGCCTATAAAATATACAAGCTATTGCACCAATGCAGTCTTAGCCTAGAAGTGAAACTATAGCAGCTTTTCAGAGGGCTGACTAGGGCTTCAATTATATGGTTCTCTGACTTGTCCAAACGACACATAAAACTAAACATCAGCTGTCTTAAGAGTGCCTCACAGGTTGGCACTCTAGTGGACACGAACAATTGACTGGCACTTTGCCACCTAGGGACACAAAGCAGCATCCTCATTGCATCATTGTATGCTACCTTGAGCCTTTGCATTCTCTTTTTCTTATACTTCGACCATAATTGGGCAGTATACAACGGTGTGATGTAGGTTCTGAACAGGCAACACTTCACAGAGTCAGAGCACATATAAAACTTCCTTATAAGCATGTTCGCTTGCAGATAAATTTTACAGCGCTGTCGATAAAGGTCTTTGTCATCCGTCCAGTCATCGGATATGACATGACCTAAGTATTTAATTTCCTCACACACAGCAAGAGGACCGTCTGCCAAATAAAAGGTCGGAAAAGTTGATTCCCTGTCCTCAGCGCTCCTAACTAACATTATGCGGCTTTTCTTAGCGTTGTACTTAATGTCATAATCAAAGCCATACTGAGAGCACACCTTCAGCATCTGCTGCATCCCAGCACTATATGGACAGAGCAGGACCAGGTCGTCTGCATACATAAGATGGTTAACAATAGTGTTGCCCACAAGACAGCCAGTTTTTAACCTATTTAACTGATTTGACAGATCGTCCATATAAACATTAAATAAAATAGGAGACAAGATTCCTCCTTGCCGCACTCCATTACTAACACAGAATGGAGCAGATACAACATTGTCCCATTTAACCTGAAACGTTTGATGGGCATACGAGAATACTAAAATTCTCACTAATAATTTAGCGGCACCTCTATCTAGCAATAAAGAAGATAGCTGTCCTTCCTGTGTTGGCCTCTCTCCAGGAATACGCCGATAACTGGTGTGGGACATTTCCATCCTTGGAAAATGTTTCTGATTGTCTACCTTATCTATGCGTCTAATCATTTTATATACTTCTCTCAAGTCTTCCCTCAACCTCTGACGTTTCAAAGAAGACAATCCAAATCTATTCAACCTCTCCCTGTATCTGAAACCTTCCAATCCAGTCAGCATTCTGGTAAACATGCTCTGTACCCTACCCAAAGCCCCCACAGCTTTCCTGTAATGGGGCGACCAGAACTGCACGCACTACTCCAAACAGCAGTGCGTTGGCAGGTTAGATTAGAGGGCTCGTCTAGGGAGGCTATTTGGGTGGAACTGAGAAATGGGAAAGGGGTAGTATTATAGACCGCCAAATGGGGAGCGAGAATTGGAAGAGCAAACATGTAAGGAGATCGCAGATATTAGTAGTAAGAACAAGGTAGTGATTGTGGGAGATTTCAATTTTCCACACATAGACTGGGAAACACATTCTGTAAATGGGCTGGATGGGTTGGAGTTTGTAAAATGTGTGCAGGATAGTTTTTTGCAGCAATACATAGAAGTACCTACTAGAGAAGGGACGGTGCTGGACTTCCTGTTAGGAAATGAGACGGGTCAGGTGGCAGTTGGGGAACAGTTCGGGACCAGTGATCACAATACCATTAGTTTCAATATAATTATGGAGAGGGTCAGAACTGGACCTAGGGTTGAGATTTTTGATTGGAGAAAGGCTAACTTTGAGGAGATGCGAAAGGATTTAAAAGGAGTAAATTGGGACAGTTTGTTTTATGGGAAAGATGCGGAAGAGAAATGGAGGACATTTAAAGGTGCAATTTTAAGAGTACAGAATCTTTATGTCCCTGTTCTGTTGAAAGGTAATAGTAAAAATTGGAAAGAGCCATGGTTTTCAAGGGAAATTGGACACTTGGTTCGGTAAAAAGAGAGATCTACAATAATTATAGGCAGCATGGAGTAAATGAGGTGCTTGAGGAGTATAAAGAATGTAAAAATAATCTTAAGAAAGAAATTAGAAAAGCTAAAAGAAGATATGAGGTTGCTTTGGCAGGTAAGGTGAAAGTAAATTCAAAGGGTTTCTACAGCTATATTAATAGCAAAAGGATAACGAGGGATGAAATTGGTCCATTAGAGAGTCAGAGTGGACAGCAATCTGCAGAGCCAAAAGAGATGGGTGAGATATTGAACAATTTCTTTTCTTCGGTATTCACCAAGGAGAAGGATATTGAATTATGTGAGGTAAGGGAAACACGTAGAGTAGCTATGGAAACTGTGAGATTCAAAGAAGAGGAAGTGCTGACAATTTTGAAAAAAATATAAAAGTGGATAAGTCTCCAGGTCCGGACAGGATATTCCCTAGGACATTGAGGGAAGTTAGTGTAGAAATAGCAGGGGCTATGACAGAAATATTCAAATGTCATTAGAAACGGGAATAGTGTCAGAGGATTGGCGTACTGCGCATGTTGTTCCATTGTTTAAAAAGGGCTCTAAGAGTAAACCTAGCAATTATAGACCTGTTAATTTGACGTCAGTGGTGGGAAAATTAATGGAAAAGATACTTAGAAATAATATATATATGCATCAGGACAAACAGGGCCTGATTAGGAACAGTCAACATGGAGTTGTGCCTGGAAGGTCATGTTTGACTAAACGTCTTGAATTTTTTGAAGAGGTTACTCGGGAAATTGATGAGGGTAAAGCCGTGGATGTTGTATATATGGACTTCAGTAAGGCCTTTGACAAGGTTCCTCACGGAAAGTTGGTTAAGAAGGTTCAATTGTTGGGTATTAATGGTGGAGTAGCAAGATGGCTTTCAACAGTGGCTGAATGGGAGATGCCAGAGAGTAATGGTGGATGGTTGTTTGTCAGGTTGGAGGCCAGTGACTAGTGGGGTGCCACAGGGATCTGTGTTGGGTCCACTGTTGTTTGTCATGTACATCAATGATCTGGATGATGGTGTGGTAAATTGGATTAGTAAGTATGCAGATTATACTAAGATAGGTGGGGTTGTGGAGAATGAAGTAGATTTTCAAAGTCTACAGAGAGATTTATGCCAGTTGGAAGAGTGGGCTGAAATATGGCAGATGGAGTTTAATGCTGATAAGTGTAAGGTGCTACATCTTGGCAGGACAAATCGAAATAGGACGTACATGGTAAATAGTAGGGAATTGAAGAATGCAGGTGAACAGAGGGATCTGGGAATAACTGTGCACAGTTCCCTGAAAGTGGAATCTCATGTAGATAGGGTGGTAAAGACAGCTTTTGGTGTGCTGGCCTTTATAAATCAGAGCATTGAGTATAGAAGTTGGGATGTAATGTTAAAATTGTACAAGGCATTGGTGAGGCCAATTCTGGAGTATGGTGTACAATTTTGGTCGCCTAATTATAGGAAGGATGTCAACAAAATAGAGAGAGTACAGAGGAGAGTTACAAGAATGTTGCCTGGGTTTCAGCAACTAAATTACAGAGAAAGGTTGAACAAGTTAGGGCTTTATTCTTTGGAGCGCAGAAGGTTAAGGGAACCCCTGCTAGAGGTCTTTAAAATGATGAGAGGGATAGACAGAGTTGACGTGGATACGCTTTTCCCACTGAGAGTAGGGAAGATTCAAACAAGGGGACATGACTTGAGAATTAAGGGACAGAAGTGTAGGGGTAACATGAGGGGAAACTTCTTTACTCAGAGAGTGGTGGCTGTGTGGTATGAGCTTCCAGTGAAGGTGGTGGAGGCAGGTTCGTTTTTATCATTTAAAAATAAATTGGATATTTATATGGACGGGAAAGGAATGGAGGGTTATGGTCTGAGCGCAGGTATATGGGACGAGGGGAGAATACGTGTTCGGCACGGACTAGACGGGTCGAGATGGCCTGTTTCCGTGCTGTAATTGTTATATGGTTATATGGTTATAAATGTGGCCTCACCAAAAGCCGATGGATCTGCATCATGACGTCCAGACTCTTATATTCAATTCCCCATGTTAGACTAGATATGGGAAATTGCCCCGTCCATTCATTCTATCCGCTGCACCACCGGAATCGAAAACAGCTTCTTCCTCTAGGTTTTCATGCTTCTGACCCATACCTCCACAAGCTCCGGTATTCCTTATCCCTATCCATCGTGGCCATTGGAGTTTGGCTCTGGAAGTGATGCGGTACAATGCTGAGAACTACATTCTGCTCACGGTCTCCTCCCTTTTACTTGAGTGGGCGGCACGGTGGCGCAGCAGTAGAGCCACTGCTTTATTACGCCTGACACCAGGGTTCAATCCTGACTACGGGTGCTGTCTGAACGCAGTTATACGTTCTCCACCTGACCTGCGTGGGTTTTCTCGAAGATATTCGATTTTCTCCCACACCCCAGAGACGTACGGGTTTGTCGGTTAATTGGCTAGTTATAAAACAATGTAAATTGTACCTAATGTGTGTAGAATAGTATTAGTGTGCGGCGATCGCGGGTCGGTGCGGATTCGGTGGCCGAAAGGCCTGGTTCAGTGCTGTATCTCTAAACTACACTAAACTACACTATAACTGATTTGGTTTTGGCAGCAAAAAAAACAAAGCTTTTCACTGTGTCCTGGTACACGTGACAAAAATGACACTAAAATCACCAGAAATGTAATGAAATAGGATATAACGCTCTTGGTCCGGCTGTTACGTTTGCTCTGATCTTATTATTTAAAAAAAAAATTCAGTGGATATGTCACCACATTCCGCAGATCCTCCCTGAATTTGGACTGCGTCAGGACATAAATACATGTGTTTGTACAGCAACTTAGAACTTGCAACATACGTGCCGTTTGTTCTGTGATAAAAACTGGATCAGTATAAGAGGTGAAACCGTCAATATTTTTGATCCGCCTGTAAACGATGTAAACAAACTGTGTTATCCACAATAATATAAAACTACCGGTTATACAGAAAAGTAACACGATAGATTTTTTGCGGTTCTCTATCTCAGGGTCCTTGACTTTCTCTCCGTTGCTGCAGCCCCGGAGCCCCCTGCGGACTCTACTGGCCACTAATATATGTCCGGCCGTCAGACCATTAAGCAGCAAGATCAGGAAAATCGGGATGCATGGAGTTAAAATGCGGTCAGTTACGTCAAATGCAGCCCAAGAGACGGAATTAAAGAACTCCTGCTTTACTTGACAACGCCAGGGGACACCAGCAATAAACTTGCTTGGTTTGTAAATAAAGTACCAGGGGATTGAGACTAAACAACCCAGTACACTCACTGTCCCGATAACCACACCCGCCATTCTCTCGGTGCAATATTTCGTTTTCAGTTTCTCACAACAAATGGCAACAAACCGATCAAAGGTGAAGGCAACTGTCAGCCAGACAGAAACATGCGTGGATGTCGAAAGTAAGACGAGGATGAGACTGCACACGGGTGTGATGTTCAGGAATGATTGTTGAAAGTGTTTCTTAAAAACACTCCTCAATAAAGGATCAGATATAACGACTAGGAGATCGGCCGTTGCCATTCCCACCATGTAGCGAGTGGTGCATTTGGAGAGACCACACTTCCCTCGGGATAAGATCACAATCGCCACCAAGTTAACAGTAAAAGAGAGGAACGGTAGCAAATAAATCACAGTTTAGTTTAGAGATACAGCGCGGAAACGGGGAACAGCGCAACCCACCGGGTCCACGTCGACCAGCGATCCCGTATATCAACACTATCCTACACCCAATAGTGACCATTTTTTACAGTTACTTAGTGAATTAACCTACACATATGTACGTCTTTGGAGTGTGGGAGGAAACCGAAGATCTCGGAGAAATTCCTCGCAGGTCACGGTGAGAACTTACAAACTCCATATAGACAGCACCCGTAGTCAGGATAGAACCCGGGCCTCCGGTGCTGCATTCGCTGTAAGGCAGCAATACTACCGCTGCGCCACCGTGACCGCTCCACTGCGCCACCGTGACCGCCCGGATCAGGCCTTGAGGAAAATAATGAGTTGCGGGGAACGTCATATTGATCCGCTGATCGAGGGAGGAGAGTGGAGAGTCGTGGGAGGGAACAAATCGGGTGATTTCGTGGAGCGCAAACATTTCATCGGTGAGAATTGGTAGTCACTTCCAATGCGTGACGTTCTTCCTTGCTTTTTTGAAGTCCAGTCTGAAAAAGGGTCTCGACCCGAAACGTCGCCTATTTCCTTCGCTCCATAGATGCTGCCTCGCCCGCTGAATTTCTCCAGCATTTTGGTCTTGCTTCAAATCGGTATGTCTATTCAGATCTTGACGTTAAGAACACTGGCTGCAGAACTCACATAGGTCAAAACAAGCGTTTAAGGGCTTCCTTAAAATTCAGCCTTGTTTCAATAAACTTGTGATGTCCAGAGCATAATATGGGAAAGTGGCTTGAAAGAGGAAAACAGGAAACTAGAGAGGATGCACTAAAACCGCGAGAGGTGGAAATCTGCAAATAAAACATGAGAATATACAGATCAGAGTGCATGTGTGGAAAGGGAAACAGTTACTACTTCAAGACCGGGACAAACTATCAGAACCGACTGAGTGTTTCGGGTACGAACTGTGATTTTGGGATTGTGGCAGCCCTGAACCAAGACATAAAAATATCAAAAGTCAGTTCAAAGCATTTGATTCAAAGCCGTGCGGGAGAGTTTAGCATTCACCGGGAGAGGTTGGTATGCACGTTCTCGATAAATTGGAACGTTCGATTACTATTATATCGGAAAATATATCAGTGCACTCTCGATGTTTATTAAATCCAGCTGACGAATTGCGAAGGAAAACCATTCTATCGCCAACAAACGTTTCTATTGATCTTGTAAATGCATTTCATACAGAAAAATCCTTGAAGGATAATTTACCCTAGCCGACAAAGGTTCGGATAACGGTTAACAATCCCGCCGTGTGCGCAACGAATGCACTCAATCTGGCATCAGATTTGTCGTATTCGTCAAGCGTCGTATTTTGATTTACAGAAATTTCAGATTTGTCTGTGTTGCCTCCCTCTCTATTTCGTCGTTCTGTTTACTCTTCCACACTGTTCTTTTTAACCCCCGCTTTACTAGAATGACACTGGATTCCAACGTAACAAGCGCAAACATTTATATGTCTTTTCACCAGGAAGCCTCAGTTCTGGCGAGGAACAAATGCGAATGTCCACTAATTATTCTCAACCGGGGAAAAGAGTTAATTGTATGTACAACGGAATAATGTCTAATCAATTAATAACTGTAGATTGGCTACTGCATGTTAGCCGATCAAAATGCTTAGTAATGATAACTCCGCCTAATTTTATGATTTATAGTGTAGGAACTGGCCTACTGTCTTCCAGTAACTGCAGTGGACTGAACGTGTGATGTACTGCTTATATGATGATGAACTAGACAATAAAGATGCTTGTGCTTCAACCTGTGTGAGACTAAGGTATTTACAATAACCATCCGCACTGCGTATTGATAGATATATTGAACCTGGGCATTGTTGAAAGAAGCTATTGTGGTGCGTAGGTCTCAAAACGAAAGAGGACAGGTATTTTGAGAGGCACCTTTATTTATGTTCCTCCCGGTTGTAGGGAAGTCCACACGAGAGAAAGATGGCACCCAAACCCCTGCCTTTAAACCCCCTGGTTAAGGGCCGCCTCCGGACTGAACCCCGTGCCGAGGGGTTCGACAGTTAGGATGGCGCGACCCTTGGGAGCCGCCACACTATTCCACTTTCACTTTCAATATCTTCAAGTTCGGGAGCGGCAGGAGGGAGTTTGGTGATTGGCTGTAAGGTAAACCCTTGGGAGTTTATTTTATTCCATTTCAGAAGCGGTCAGTTTGAAAACTGGCGTGACCAGCTTGGAACACATTCCTTCAAACAGGGTAGCGGGGAGTTCGGTGATTGGCTGTAAGGTAAGCAATTCGCAAATCGTTTTATTGGTTAAGTGGCACATTGGGCATTTTATCAGCAAATATAAGGAAGGTTTGCTGTTGGGGAGCGGCCAGTCGGGGAGCGCCTTGTCGAGGGAAGTGCCTTGCGAGAAAAGTGCGAGTCTTTGGTTCGAGAGTCTTCGGCGAGGAGGCTGAGGAGAGGAGACTACGCAAAAGCCGGAGAGAACGGGACACGGTGAACACACGACGGGTAAGATTAGGCAGTGTGATGCTTGCAGGATGTGGGAGGCCAGGAACACGAATGGTGCCTCTGGCTGCTATAGCTGTGGCATGTGTGTCCCGGTTCAGCTCCTAAAGGACCGTGTTGGGGCACTGCAGAAGCAGCTGGATTACCTCAGGGCCATCCGGGAAAACGAGAGTTTCCTAGACAGGACCTGGGTGAGGCTGTCAAGCTGAGGATACGGGAAGAAAGACGGTGTGTGACTGAGAGAAAGGGTAGTAACCGTGGACTGCAGGCGACCCAGGTGGCTGTGCCTAATAAAACAGGTACGCCCTCTTGGGAGCTGTCGGGGTGCGCCGGACACATCGGTGGCTCCAATCCGAGAGATGGGACTCGACTGGTGAGACCGACGTCGGGCAGAGCTATAACGGTGGGTGACTCCATTGTCTGAGGTGCGGAATGGAGATTCTCTGGGAGCAGGCGAGACCCAAGGATGGTCTGTTGCCTTCCTGGTGCCAGGGTTCATGATGTCACAAACCGAATTCAGAACATCGTCGAGAGGGAAGGCGAACAGCCGGCAGTAGTTGTGCATCTAGGCACAAACGACATCGAGAAGAAGAGGAAGGGGGTTCTGCAACGTGAGTTTAGAGAGTTAGGAGGAAGACTGAAAAGCAGGACTTCTAGGGTGGTTATCTCTGGATTGCTTCCAATACCTCGAGCTAGTGAGGACAGGAACAGAGAGATAGGGGATCTGAATGTGTGGCTGAGGGGCTGGTGCAGGGAGCAAGCATTTAGACATAGACCACCGGGATCTCTTCTGGGGTCGGGGTGACGTTCGCAAAAGGGACGGGTTACACCTTAACTGGAGGGGGACCGACGTTCTGGCATGCAAGTTTGCTCGGGCTACACTTGTGGGTTGAAACTAAATATTTGGGGGGAGTGATTGACAAATTGGGAGTTTATAGATGTAATTGAAGGGGAAGTGGGGGCAGGGAAAGTTAGAAAAGACTCCCAAATTAATGGGACGGAAAGTTCCAGAAGGGAATAAGAAAGTAAGGTCAGGGCCAATTACGAGCGGTGCGAGAGGGAAGGTGAATACCGGGGTCAAAGTGTTGTATATGAACGCGCGAAGTATACGAACTAAAGTGGACGAGCTTGAGGCTCAGTTAGAAATTGATGAGTATGATGTGGTGGGAATTACAGACATGACTGCAAGAGGGCCAGGGCTGGGAACTGAGTATTCAAGGGTATACCTCCTATCGCAAAGCCAGACAGGTGGGCAGAGGGGGTGGGGTAGATCTGCTGGTATGGAATTAAATTCAGTCCTTTGCATGGGGTGACATTGAAACAGATGCGGAGTCAGATGTTGATAGAACTAATGAATTGTAAAAGTAAAAATACCCTAATGGGACATACTGTACCTACATATCCCCGAACAGTAGCCTGGATATAGGGTGCAATTTGAATCAGGAGTTAAAATTGGCATGGTGTAAAGGTAATGCTACGGTTGTTATGGGAGATTTTCAACGTGCAGGTGGTCTGGGGAAATCAGGTTGGTGCTGGACCCCAAGAAAGGGAGTTTGTGGAGTTCCTAATGATATCATAGAGCAGCTTGTTTTGGAGCCTACCAGGGAGAAGGCAATTCCGGATTTCGTGTTATGTGATGAACCAGATTTGATAAAGGAACTTGAGGTGAAGGAGCCATTAGGAGGTAGCGAACATAATATGGTGAGGTTTGATCTACATTTGGAGAGCGAGAGGGGTAAATCGGAGATGTCAGGGTTACAGTTGAATAAAGGTGACTATGGAGCCATAAGGGGGATCTGGCCAAAGTTGACTGGGAACATACTCTAGGAGGGATGACAGTGGAAAAACAATGGCAGGTATTTCTAGGAATAATACAAAAGGTGCAGGATCAGTCCATTCCAAAGATTAAGAAAGATTCCAAGGGGAGTAAGGGGCGATCGTGGCTGACAATGGACGTCAGGGTCGGTATACAAATAAAATAGAAGTACAACGTAGCAAAGATGAGCGGGAAGCAAGAGGATTCGGTAATGTTTAAGAGCAACCGAAGATAACTAAAAAGACAATACGGGGAGAAAAGATGAGTTACGAAGGTAAGCCAGCCAAGAATATAAAGATGGATAGTAAAAGCTTCTTTAGGTATATGAAGAGGAAAAAATAAGTTAAGAACAAAGTTGGTCCCTTGAAGACTAAAAAAGGCGAATTAATTATGGGGAACAAGGAAATGGCAGAAGAGTTGAACAGATACTTTGGATCTGTCTTCACTAAGGAGGACACACACATTATTCCTGATGTACAAGTGGCCAGAAGATCTGGGATAACGGAAATGGTGTTGGGTTGACTGATATGACTGAAGGCTGATAAATCTGGGCCTGATGGTCTGCATCGCAGGGTACTTCAGGAAGTGGCTCTGTAAATCGTGGACGCATTGGTGATACTTTTCCAATGTTCTGTAGATTCAGGATCAGTTCCTGTGGATTGGAGATTAGCTAATGTTATCCCACTTTTTAAGAAAGGCGGGAGAGAGAAAACAGGAAACTATAGACCAGTTAGCCTGGCATTGGTGGTGGGGAAGTTGCTGGAGTCAATTATAAAAGATGAAATAGCGGCGCATTTGGATAGCAGTAACAGGATCGGTATGAGTCAGCATGGATTTACAAAGGGGAAATCATGCTTGACTAATCTTCTGGAATTTTTTGAGGATGGAACTAGGTAAATGGACAAAGGAGAGCCAGGGGATGTCGTGAACCTGGACTTTCAGAAAGCATTTCAAAAGGTTCCACAAGGGAGATTAGTTGGCAAAATTAGGGCACATGGTATTGGCGGTAGAGTGCTGACATGGATAGAAAAATGGTTGGCAGACAGAAAGCAAAGACTAGGGATTAACTTGTCCCTTTCAGAATGGCAGGTAGTGATTAGTGGGGTACGGCACGGCTCGGTGCTGGGACCGCAGCTATATATTGACCGCAACAATATACATCAATGATTCAGATTAAGAGATTCAAAGTAACAAGAGCAAGTTTGCAGATGACACAAAGGTGGGTGGCAGCGTGAACTGTGAGGATGAAGCTATGAGAATGCAAGGTAACTTGGACAGCTTGGGTGAATGGGCAGATGCATGGCAGATACAGTTTAAGGTGGATAAATGTGAGATTATCCACTTTGGTAGCAAAAACAGGAAGGCGGATCATTATCTAAATTGTATCATGTTGGGGAAAGGTAAAGTACAACTAGGGGTCCTTGTTCATCAGTCAATGAAAGTCAGCATGCCGGTACAGCAGGAAGTGAAAAAAGAGAATGGCACATTGGCCTTCATAATACGAGGAGTTGAGTATTAGAGCAAAGAGGTCCTTCCGCAGTTGTACATGGCCCTAGTGAGACCAAATCTGGAGTATTGTGTGAAACTTTGAATCCCTAATTTAAGGATGGACATTCTTGCTATTGAGGGAGTGCAGCAGTAGATTCACAATGTTAATTCTCGGTATGCGGGAGTATCATAACTGAGAGAATGGAGTGGCTGCGCTTGTATACTCTGGCAATTAGAAGCATGAAGAGGGATCGTATTGAAATATATAACATTATTATGGTGTTTGGACACGCAAAAGGCAGGAAAGATGTGGCCGATGTTGGAGGAGTCTAGAACCATGGGGCACAACTAAATATAAGGGGTAAGGCGTTTAGAACAGAGATGAGGAAACACTTATTCACACAGAGTTGTGAGTCTGTGGAATGTTCCGCCCCAGAACATTTTCACCCAGAAGTTGTGGATTTATGGAATTCCCTGCCACAGAGGGCATTGAAGGCCAAGTCACTGGATGGATTTAAGAGAGAGTTAGATAGAGCTCTAGGGGCTAGTGGAGTCAAGGGATATGGGTAGAAGGCAGGCACGGGTTATTGATAGGGGACGACCAGCCAATGAATGGCGGAGCTGGCTCGAACGGCCGAATGGCCTCCTCCTGCACCTATTTTCCATGTCTCTATGTTTCTAGAAGGCAATGTAGGCCGGTTGTCTGTATTCTTTAAATAGAGAGCTTGATAGGGCTCTTAAAGTTAGCGGAGTCAGGGGAAATGGGGAGAAGTCAGGAACGGGTTACTGATTGCGGATGATCAGCCGTGATCATAGTGAATGGCGGTGCTGACTCGAAGGGCCGAATGGCCTACTCCTGCATC
This sequence comes from Amblyraja radiata, assembly GCF_010909765.2. Lineage (NCBI taxonomy): Eukaryota > Metazoa > Chordata > Chondrichthyes > Rajiformes > Rajidae > Amblyraja > Amblyraja radiata. The sequence continues at coordinate 1,481,781 of NC_046004.1, read as the reverse complement.
TATTGTCTATTGTCTATCTGTTTCTCTAAAACCTTCAATTATCACACAACACATATCTCAAATGTGTCATTAAATGAGCTAAGTCGATTTTGAATATGTGGATATGTGGAAAGTCTAATTGTCTTCCCTCCCCCAACAGTTCAAATCCAATTCGTGGCAAGATATTTCCAGTGAAAATCATTTTTGTCATTTGTCTTTTATTTATATGATACAGCATCACGGCTCTAATTATTACATTTTCTTAAGCCAGACGTATACTCTTTTCTCTGTGCTCCTTTCTTTACACATTAAAGTTTCACTAATATGCCACTCCGCTCTTTAGCTGATCGCCAAGCACCTCTAGCCAGTCGGTCACTTCTTTCGGCCCATGTGCCTCAATTATCCATCTCATCAAAACCCAAACCAAATTGCGTTTGGGAAGCATTTATCCTTATTGCAGTGCAGTAACCAGAATACAACACAATCCATTCAACCAATATCATTAATTATGAATTTAAAAGTATTCTATTAGGACTGATGAAACTCAGGCATCCTTAATCGTTTTATAAATTCGCCTGCTTAGATTGGGGAAGGATTGACGTATCAACTTTTCTCTGTTGCACATTTCCATATCCTTATTGTTCCTGCATGTTATTTTGTCGTGTTAACGCTTTGCAGGGCGATTACCTCGCAAATTTGTGAAATTCAATTCAACTGTCAACATTACAACTTGTCAAGTGCTTTGTTAGTTCTTTACGCGTCACCGTTTTCATATTAGAAATATGGCTATCAATTTCGATACACTCATACAATCAATATCGACATTATCCGCAATTGTTTAAATAAACGTGTAATGTCGAAATACTTTATACATAAAGTATTTATATATAGTTATGGAATATTTATATTTGATGTGTGTGTGTATATATATATATATATATATATACACACACACACACATCAAATATAAATATCTCATAACTATATTTATATATATATATATACAGTATTAGGTTGTGGTAAATAACGAAAAAGTAAAGGGTGTGTGAATGTTAATATACACATACATTCAATTTGCAGATACAAGCGATATTGATTATATATGTCAAGTGCGTATATTATATATATATATATAAATATTTCATAACTATATCATGAAATATAAATATTTCATAACTATTTATGCTATATTTATATTTCATGATATAGTTATGAAATATTTATATATATGTATATATATACACACTATATATATAGTTATGACATATTTATATTTCATGATATAGTTTTGAAATATTTATATATATTTAATATACGCACTTGACATATATAATCAATATCGCTTTTATCTGCAAATTGAATGTATGTGTATATTAACATCCACACACGCTTTACTTTTTCGCTATTTACCGCAACCACATTACTGTTGTAATACTGAAATGAGTGTAATAACACAATGTGCATCATATGGTTGACCTAGAAAAGCGTCAATTCTCATGCAGTTGCGAAAGAATCACTTTATCCAAAATCAACTTTCTCCCTAGATTTGTGCGATATTGCATTTCTGATCATTTGGCATTTGTCAACTTGTCGAATGACTTGGTAAAATAAAAAATAGGTATTAAATAGCACCGGATTCTCTGTTTATTGATCTGTGCAAAGGTAAATTGTTTCAATACATTAATTGCAAAGACCGCTGCATCGATAACAGCAGCGTTTGGACTGAATCCTGAAGTTACATTGTCGCGAGGTTAAAGGAACCGGGCTCTGTTCATCCCCCTGAACCGACGGGTTCAGCAAAACAGCAATTAATTTAAAAAATCTAGTCGTCGTTTACACGGTTCGATACCATGAAGATTGTGCCTCACCTGGAACGCCAATTGCTCCAATAACAGGATAATATATCTCTCGAATCCTCAGAATCACCGGTTGTCCCATTCCCGTCTTCAGCAGAAATCGTGACTCGTGCTGACTTGGAAACCGCGGCTCCGTTAGGATCTCTGAGATAATGCATTGTCATGTGTCCATATTTATAGAGGAGACAGATCAGCAAAAGCACGGGTTGTAATCCTAATTATTGCTGTTGGTTACAGTTGATGGCACAAACAAGTTATGTCAGCACCTTATTTTCCGAGGCAAAATATGAGTTTAGCTTACCACAAACATCTCCATATCGAGGGAACCATGTTCAAACCTCTCTAGGGAGTGGCAGAAAACTGCAATCAAACAGGACAGTTCCAACACCACTAGATAGCCGCATATGCAGTTCTCATTCAAACTTCTGGCAAGTTCAATCCTATCTGAAGTAAACTATAACGGCATTTCCGTAGTGGAGGTGGAATCCAGCGAATATGCTGATAGGGGCAAACTATAAAGCCTTTCACCTTTACTTTGGGGCTGCCCTGGTCCCAATGCGGAAAACCACCGATTGTTTGATGCAATAAGTTGCAGTGAGTGATATCAGTGGTATAACCAATGAAATTCCTCGGCTATATGTTACCTTTTCTTTCCTTAAAAACACCGTGTGCTTCCTTAATAATACATTACCGTTCTCTCACCTAAACTGATTCGCACATCTCAATATTAACGGTTACCCCGCCTCCAACTTCAATTAATAGAAACTGATTCAAAACCGCGGTTCGTGCCCAGATCTTCCCAATTCCCACCAACCTATTACCCTCTTTCGTATTCTCGTATTATATCGGTTCTCAGGTCCCTCCCGCCAACATTTTAATCCTTCTTTCTTAATCTGTAAAGTAGGGTCATCCTTCCCCACTAAATACTGCTCCACAGAGCTCTGGCGGTATGGCCCTGGAAAGTTCTTATTGTGATTCATGGGCAGCTCCTTTCTTGATTACACTGACAAAGGGAGTCAAGAGAAGCATCTGAAGGTAAAATGCTGACATCATCTCGGGGTGTATGGTTGGTGAGTTGACGTTAAGGCAAGAGATTGATGCAGTAGAGGTCCAAGTGTTGTGTAGACATTCTGTTTCTTTATTAATAGACATAGCCACGGCACTCACGCACATTCAGTAAATACTTAACAAAGATCCTTGCCGTCGTTCGTGATCGTAACCTTCACTCCCAACAACCACAGCCCACACCTTCTACCGCATGATTAGTCTGCCCAGATCATGACAGTTCAAGCAAGAGTTCGAGCTCGACCATTGAAGGATCTAGAAACAAGTTGTTTGTCCACACGGTGGCATCACGTGACTCCCCCGCCCCCCAGAACTGAAGTAATGGAGGCTAGTAGGTTTAAGAGTGAGGCGGCCTGATCTCGTGCACAAGTCTCCTGTGCTCGGAGCGAAAGCCGGCGGAGTTTAGGGAGGATACGGTCGTAACCCAATACACCGCGAGAGGCCTAACGGAAGTCGCGTTTTGCATTCTAAGATGGCACCTAAAGCAATCTCCTTGAGTACCCTGGGATGCAGACCATTAGGTCCTGGGGATTTATCAGCCTTCAATCCCATCAGCCTACCCAATACTATTTCTCGCCCAATGCAAACTTCTTTCAGTTCTTCTGTCTCCCTAGATCCTCTGTCCTCTCGTACATCTGGGAGATTGTTTGTGTATTCCTTAGTAAATACAGAATCAAAGTAACTGTTCAACTCTTCTGACATTTCCTTGTTCCCCATTTCACCTGTTTATGCATTCAAAGGACCCACATCTGGATTTACTAATCTTTTTCTCTTAACATACCTAAAGAGGCTTTTACTATCCTTTATATTCTTGGCAAGCTTACCTTCGTACATCATATGTTCATCCCGTATTGCCCTTTTTGTTACTTCTGTTGCCATTTTAAAGTATCCGAATCCTCTGGCTTCCCGCTACTCTTTGCTATGTTAGACACATTTTCTTTTAGTTTTATTACATCCCTAACTTCCCTTTTCAGCCACGGTTGCCTCTTCCTCCCCTTAGAATCTCTCTTCCTCTTTGCAATGAAATGATCCTGCATCTTCCGGATTATGCCAGGATATTCCTGCCATTGCTGTTCCACTGTCATTTCTGCGACGATCCTTTTCCTGTCGACCTTGGCCAGCTCATGTCTCGTTCCTTCATAGTCCATTTCTTCAACTGCAACACTGACACTTCTGATTTAACCTTCTCCCTCTCAAATTGCAGATTAAATCCTATCATATTATGGCCACTGTCGAGTAAGCTTCAAAAGTATTACTTTGTTTAGACCTACGAACATGACAAGGACATGCACCTGGCTGACACCCTCTCGCGGGCTCCCCGAAAGACCCTCGAGAGTCCGCCCTCACCTGATGGCGCGTTTGTGGTAATGACTATTTCCTTTAAGATATGTGCAGGTGTCGGCCATTCGCTCCTTCTAGCCAGCACCTCCATTCATAGGAACATAGAAACATAGAAAATAGGTGCAGGAGTAGGCTATTCGGCCCTTCGAGCTTGCACCGCCATTCAATATGATCATGGCTGATCGTCCAACTCAGTATCCTGTATCTGCCTTCTCTCCATACCCCCTGATCCCTTTAGCCGACATCTAACTCCATCTTAAATATAGCCAATGAACTGGCCTCATCTACCTTCTGTGGCAGAGAGTTCCAGTACGATCATGGCTGATCATCTAAAATCAGTAGCCCGTTCCTGCTTTTCCCCCGTATGCCTTGATTCCTTTAGCCGTACTCTCTCTTGAAAACAAACAGTGAATTGGCCTCCATTGCCTCCTGTGGCAGAGCATTCCACAGATTCACAACTCTCTGGGTGAAATTTGTTTTCTTCATCTCAGTCCCAAATGGCTTACCCCATATTTGACCCCTGGTTCTGGACTCCCTCAACATCGGGAACATTTTCCTCAGCCTGCCGGATCCTTTAAGAAATGTATGTTTCTATAAGATCCCATCTTATTCTTCAAAAGTTCTATGAAACCAAGCCCAGTCGACCCATTTTTCATCATATACCAATCCCTGCATCCCGGGTATTAACCTGGTGAACCTACTCGCTCATTAACAATAATGTCCTTCCTCAAATTAGGAGAACAAAATTGCACACTCCAAGTGCGGTCTCACCAAGGCCCTGTACAAATCAGAATCAGAGCAGGGGCGCCGGGGAGATGGCCGCCCTGCCGGCAGTCTGTTCGTTTTTTCCTTTTTTTTTTTTTGCGTTTGTTAAATTTGTTTTAATGTTCTTCTGTTTGTTTTATGTGGGGGAGGAGGCAGGGGATTGGGGGAAACGTGTTTTCAAGTTCCTACCTTCCCGGAGATGTGATTGATTTTCGGATTACATTCTCCGGGCTCTGCGACCTACCATCGCTGGAGCTGGAAGCCTCCTCGGACTGTCGTGAGCCCCACCGCGGGGCGCGGATTTAACATCGGAGCCGATCCCTTACCTAGGATCGCTCCCACCACGACCACCGCGGACTTACCATCAAGGACTCGTAGTCTCGGGAGAGGCCGTGTCGGGAGCTCCAACGCCGCAGAAGGTTCGACCAGTCCCGACGCGAGGTAAGATCACCCGGCGCCGGGAGCTGACCCTCCCCCCCCCCCCCCCCAATGCGGGAGTGGATCGCCTCGACACGGAGGGCCAGAACGCCATCGGCTAGTGGAGTCAAGATCATCCCGTCAACGGAGGACTCGAGGCCCACGACCGAGGAAGAACTAAGGGAAAGGAATTGAACTTTATTTCGCCTTCCATCACAATGAGGAATGTGTAGGAGTCAATGTGGTGGATGTTCACGTTAAAATGTGTTTATGAGTTGTAGGTGGTTATGCATGCAACCAAATATGTAGCTGCCTCATTACCATTTGACACTCCCACCTTAGGTAGTATAACTGTAGTATCTGCATGCACCCTCCCTCTCTTGGTTCCAGTACGTGTGTAAACCAGTTGTGGTCAGTGCTGGGACGTGTGGATGTAGTGTCTTAATAAAGACTTAGTAAAGGATTCAAGACCACGTCTAAATACATCTACATGGTGTCAGAAGCGTTTAATCTGCGCCTCTCGTATATCGGGTTTTATTTTGCTTTTTGAGTGTGTGTGTAGTGATGGCTTCGTCTTGTCGCAAGCCTTCCCCGTTAGTCTTTGACGCCGACATCGCGGAGCGATGGGACACGTTCGTCATGGACTACAACCATTATGTGAATATTGCACACCGTAATGACCCTGCTGCTGTCAAAGCATCGCTGCTATTGAACCTTGCTGGACCTGATGCCATGAGGCGGGCTAAGTCGTTTGTGTACAGTCCAGCGGTCCTGGGCGAAGATGACCAGATTGCTGAGCCAGCCGAGTCTCCTGACGACCCGGTGTGTCTGTTGAGGAAGTTCACTGAAATTTGTGACCTTCCCTCGAACCGCATCTTGGAACGGGCTCGGTTTTTTCCCCGCAAGCAACAGCCTGAGGGACCTGTGGAATGTTTAATTGCCGACCTCCGCTATCTAGCCCAGCGCTGTCGTTTTGGTGAGTTGTGTGACCAGCTCACGAGGGATATGTTAGTTACTGGCATGTTAGACCAGAAGTTGCGGGCTGTTTTATTACGGAGGCCTGACCTCACGTTGAACGAAGCTGTGCATGCTTGTCGCATTGCTGAGGTTGTTACTCCGTTTCATGGGGAGAGAGGATCTGGGAACCGTGCCGTTAGCGTGGCTGCTCTGTCTGTGCCGCGGCGGCCACCGAACAGTTTTAAACCACAGTCTCGCCCAGCTCCTGCCCCTCGCCCTCAGAGTGCCAGGAAGTGCCCCAATTGTGGGTATGGACATTTGCCACAGTCTCTGTGCCCTGCTTATGGAAAAGCCTGCAACTATTGCAGAAAACAGAACCACTTTGCAGCGGTCTGTCGTTCCCGTGGGAACGTTGCTCAGCCTCCTCGCCAGGTGTTCAACAATCTCCAGAGGATTGAAAGTGTCCTTGATTCTCAGTACATCGAGGAGTCCGCCCCCGAGTCAGACTCCAGCATCTCTATGGGGGATGCCAGTGTTTACGCTCTGCTGCACAACCAGACTCGACTCCCCGACCCATCGGTGCTTGTTACTGTTAATGACAAGACCTTCACTGCGAAGTTGGACACTGGTGCCAAGGTCAGGGTAATATCAACATCACTCTTCCACCAGATAAGGTCTAATGAAAGTTTGACTGCAGACCAGTCTGTTCTCCGAGCGTACGGAGGGGAGGAGCTGACACCTGTGGGGAGGGTAACTTTCCACTGCAAGCTACAGAAAACATCTCGTGACCTGTCTTTTTTTGTGTTGGATTGTGATTGTGTGCCTCTGCTGAGCAATCAAGCTTGCCAGGATCTGGGTCTGGTTGCTTTCGACAGTACAGTCCATGAGGTGAGGGTGGTGCTGGACCCTGTCTCTGAATACCCTGACCTCTTCGATGATCAGCTCGGTAAGCTGCCGCTTGTATATAAAATTACTACTGACTCCTCCATAACTCCTGTGTGCCGTCCGCCTCATAGGGTCTCTTTCGCGATGAAAGACAAAGTTAAAGCAATGCTGGACAACATGGTAAACTTGGGGGTGCTAGAAGCTATCAGTAAGCCCACGAGCTGGGTGTCCACGATGGTTGCCACTATAAAAAAAAAGGGGAAGAATGAGATACGGGTCTGCATCAACCCGAAGGACTTGAACACTGCCATTAAGCGGCCCCACTACCCTGTGCGGACTGTTGAGGATGTTGCCGCCCAGGTTGGTCAAGCCACCGTATTCTCAGTTCTCGATGCTAGGAGTTCCTTTTGGCAGGTTCCACTGCACAGGGAGTCAACTGACTTGACAGCTTTTGCAACGCCATTTGGGAGGTACAAGTTTTTAAGAATGCCTTTTGGGATAAGCTCGGCGAGCGAAGTCTTCCAGCGCTCCATGGAGCAATTGTTTGCCGGGCTGCCGTGTTCCATCATTGTCGATGATATCCTCGTGTATGGTCGGGATGTCACGGAACACGACCGAAATCTCCGACGGGTCCTCGACCGGGCTCGCCAGATAAACCTCAAGCTGAACCCGTCCAAGTGTAGGTTCCGGTTGTCTGAAGTGTCGTATGTCGGCCACATCTTTACCTCTCGTGGCCTGAAGCCTGACCCAACAAAAACTGCTGCCATCTCCGAGTTCCCTGCACCTGTTGATGTCGCTGGCCTGCAGCGGTTTCTCGGCATGGTAAATTATCTGGGTAAATTTGTTCCGTGTCTAAGTGAGCTCAGTGCGCCGCTGCGCCTCCTGACAAAGAAAGATGTTGCCTGGTCGTGGAGTCCGCAGCACTAACGGTCGTTTGACACTTTGAAAAAAATGCTGGTCAGCACTCCGGTTCTCCGGTTTTTCGACCTCCGACTACCAATTGTAGTGACCTGCGATGCCTCCCGTTTTGGTCTCGGTGCAGCCTGCATGCAAGTATATGATGGAGATTCTCTGCAGCCTGTCTCGTTTGCCTCTCGCACCATGACGGACACTGAGCAAAGGTATGCCCAAATTGAGAAGGAGCTCTTTGCTGTCGTGTTTGCGTGCTCTATGTTCCGGGACTTTCTCTTTGGGGTTCGGTTCACGGTGGAAACAGACCACCAGCCGCTGGTTACGATATTAAACAAACCCATTCATGCTGCCCCGGCCCGTCTGCAGCGGATGATGCTACAGCTACAGCGGTTCGATTTCAACATTGTGTATAGGAGGGGTACCGAGATGCTCTTGCAGCCCTTCTTCCTGGTTCGGGATGAGCTTGTGGTTCGGGAGGGTATCGTCGTGAAAGGTCACAAGGTGGTGATCCCTGCCTCACACTATGATGCTTACTCCTCTGCTGCTCATTTGGGGCATCCGGGCGCTGACGCTACCATTGCTCATGCTCAAGGGCAGTACTATTGGCCTGCCATGGCCAAGTATATCAAGGCTCGAGTGGCGGCGTGCTCCGAGTGCAACTCCATGGCCCCTCACCAGCAGCGGCAGCCCCTGTTGCAGCAGCCGGCCCCGGACATGCCCTGGTCTTCACTGGCTGCAGATATTTTTGAGTGGCGTGGGAAGCACTACCTGGTGTTGGTGGACTCGTATTCATCCTTGTTTGAAGTGGACCTTCTTCCCACCATCACATCGGAGATGGTCATCGCCAAGCTGCGACGTCATTTTGCTGTCTTTGGTTCCCCGGTCAAGCTCCAGACTGACAACGGCCGTCAATTTACTAGCGCCGAATTTGCTGCCTTCGTTACGAAGTGGAACTTTACTCACTTTACTAGCAGCCCTGAATTCCCTCAGAGTAACGGACTGGCTGAACGTGCTGTGCGCAGCGCGAAGACGTTGCTAGAGCAGTCTCGCTTGTCAAACTGCGATTTTTATCAGGGACTGTTAAATTTGCGAAATGTGTCTAGAGACGGTGTTTTGGGTTCACCTGCTCAGCGGCTCATGTCCCGTGTCCTCCGGCCGCCAATGCCGATCGCTCAGCAGTCGCTTGTGCCGGTGGTACGCCAACCTGATACGGTCCACCGCCGTATTTCTCAACGCCACGAAATCCAGCGCCGGTCCCACGACAAGTCTTGCCGCCCCCTCCCCCCCCTCACGACGGGTCAGGTTGTCCGTTTGCAGTCACCTACCGGGTTTTCCAAGCTTGCCACTGTAGTAGGAGTGGCGCACTCACCCCTTTCCTATTTAGTAGACTACGACGGCACTGTGTACCGTCGCAGTCGCCAACATCGGTTAGCTGTCCGGGAGCCTGCGCCCCCGCTTCCATTCCCGGAGCCTCCCTCTCCGTGGCTCGACTCTCCTCCTCGGATTGTGCCGCCTAGTCCTGTTGTTGTTCGTGCCCCTACCGTGCCTCTAACGGTGCCTCCGAGTTTTGCCTCCCCGGTTGGCACGTCTCCTTCACGTCTTTCTCCTACTGATTCTCCTTCTTCCTCTTCTTATCCGCCTCGGCAGTCGCCATCTAGCAGTCCACCGGTTTCTGGCCAGTCTCCTGTTTTTCTGTCTGATCCGCAGTCCCCACGTTGTTCCCCGCGTCTGCATTTCTCTTTGGGGGAGGGGAGTGAGGGTGAAGGCGCTGTACGAACCCGCTCAGGTAGAGTTGTCCGGCCCCCTGATCGGTATGGCGACTTTGCTTAATATTGTGCTGTTTGAGTAAATGATGCTGTTACTATGTTGCAGGCTTGTATAATTACCCTGCTGCTGTTTATTCTAGGGGAAAGGATGTAGGTGGTTATGCATGCAACCAAATATGTAGCTGCCTCATTACCATTTGACACTCCCACCTTAGGTAGTATAACTGTAGTATCTGCATGCACCCTCCCTCTCTTGGTTCCAGTACGTGTGTAGACCAGTTGTGGTCAGTGCTGGGACGTGTGGATGTAGTGTCTTAATAAAGACTTAGTAAAGGATTCAAGACCACGTCTAAATACATCTACATGAGTGATCTGTTACTTTTAATTGTATGACTGACCTGGCCAATGAAATTCCTCGTATGTTGCAAAACATACTTGGCGAATAAAGTGTGATTCTGATTCTGGTTCTGATTCTGAAATGCAGTCGAACCTCCTTGTTCCTAAACTCAAATCCTCTCGCAATGAAGGCCAACACGCCATTAGCTTTCTTCAAAGCCTACTGTACTTGCATACTGGCTTCCCATGACTGACTTACAAGATCGCCCAGGTCTCGTTGCACCTCCCCTTTTCCTAATCTGACACCATTCAGAAAATAATCTGCCATCCTGTTCTTGCCACCAAAATGGATAACCCCACATTTATCCACATTATATTGCACCTGCAATATAATGTGGATCTGAACATGCATCTGCCCACTCATCCAACCTAACCAATTCACCGTGCAGCCTCATAGCATCCTCATCAGCAGCTCACACTGCCAAGCAGATCTTTGTCATTCGCAAACCTGGAGATGTTACATTGAATTCTCTCGTTTAATTCGCTGATACAGATTGTAAATAACTGGGGCTTAGCATCGAGCCTTGTGGCACCCCTCTAATCACTGCTTGCCATTCTGAAAACGACCTATTAATTCCTACGATTTGCTTATTGCCTGCCAAGCAGTTCTCCATCCAGGTCAATGCCTTACACCAAATACCATGTGCTCCAATTTTGCACACTAATTTCTTCTGCGGGATCACCGTCACCGTGCACAAATGGACAGACAGGGAACAGAATAGAAGATATGCGGCAGATGTCCAGAGCTTATACAGCACCTGGATTTACAGCGGCGTTTCCAAAGGAGGAATGAACGAAGGTAAACGCGAACTCAACATTCTGGAGCACAGGATGTTGGAATAATTAATTTGATGACATTCTGAAGAGTGCAACATGGAATGAAAATTGGCATCTCGATTCTGTGGGCTCGAGGATGAGATCGAGTTTGCAGAGGACAACTTTAAACAGGTGCTTGGTATGAGACGTAGAACATTACATTGGAAAGCACCATGCTGGAGTAAAGCAAAGGGGCACGCAGCATCCCGGGAGGAGAGAAACAGGCGTTGCCTCGAGCGCTACACTTTCGTCGGCCCACTGTGTAATTCTAGCATTTTGTGTTTTACGAACTCTAAACAACATTTCCACGTTTCGTGGATGCTGCTTGACCCTTTGTCTTACAAGAACACCTTGTGTCCTCTGCGTGATTTCAGAACCTGCAGTTGTTTGTGTCTCCAACATTACACTGTTTCGAGTTTAACTTGTTCGCAAGGGATGGGGTTGGGGGCTGACAGAGGGTGAACGAATCTTAATTGGCCTGAACGTGTAAATAAAACGAGGTGAATTGTGATCTATATCACCTACCCCTTCTATGTCCTTTGCACCCAGTCTGTTTATCCCCCAATAACAGCCTTTCACCATCACCTTCCCAACTACCCTCGGTATATTCGATGGCCGCTGTTGTTTGTCCCACCAGACACGACTTTGTTCTCTCGCAGGTTGACCCTTCCTCTGCATTGTAAAACACTGTAGTGTTAAATCTGCTTTCCCTGTGTGATGCAGCACTAATTGTTCGAATTTCAGAACCCATCTTTTTCCCTTTGCTTTATTTTTTGATTTGTTGCCAAACCAAAAGAGGAATCGCCGCAGTGAAATGGAGTCGCGGCCGCTGTATCTCTAAATTAGACTGAAACACAACGCGGCAAATGCTCTAGTTCTTAAATCGATTCAGAATATGTTGGAAAATAGGTAGCATCGTTGCATGGATAACGGAGTCAGTGTTGCAAGACAGACCTCATGCATTCTATCTCAGATGCGCACCGTTCATTCAGCTGATGTTTCTTGGACCTAACGTCCGAACTTTTGGCAAGTACCACCTGGCTTTCTGCGTGAGTCCACAATGTTGTTTTTTTTTTAATTGTTATCGGGTAAAGAAACAGAGTTAAAGGTTCAGATCGATTACCTTGAATCAGAAACCCACTGACTCCCACAACTATCTCGGCTACACTTCTTTCCACCCTGCTTCCTGCAAAGACTCCATCCCTTACTCCCAATTCCTCCATCTACGCCGCATCTGCGCCCAATATTGTTCCATACTAAAGATGTTCCTCAATCTTTAGGAACGGGGTTCCCCTCTCCCATCATAGATAAGGCCCTCGCTAGTGTCTCCAGGGTACCCCACGGCTTGACTCTTGCTCCCCCACCCTAATCACAACAGAGACATAGCTCCCATCTTCCGTAATTTCCAGCCCATCAGCCCAAATAATTTTCCGAAATTTCCGTCAGCTCCAACGGGATTCCACCACCATCCGCACTTCCCATCTCCACCACTCTCCTCCTTCCGCAGAGACCGTTCCCTTCGCAACTTAATCCATCCTTTCCCACCAAACCACCCACTCTCCAGGTACCTTACCTGCAGCCGCAGAAGATGCAACACCTGCCGCTGTACCTCCTTCTTCAATTCTGTCTAGGGACCCGACGGTCCTTTCAGGTAGGCAGAGGTTCACTTGTACCTCCTCCAACATCACGTGTATCCGTCAGTCAAGATGTGAACTCCTATACATTGGCGAGACGAACCAGTCTGGGCGACCGTTTCGTGGGCCACCTTCGCTCAGCCCGCCTGAACCTATCTGATCTCCTAGTTGCTAAAGACTTTAATTCTTCTCCTGATTCCTACACAGACCTTTCTGTCCTAGGTCTCCTTGGTTGGGCAGCTTACATCCCAGTGGTATGAATGCTGCTTTCTCTCACTTCAGGTAGCCCCGGTATTCCCTCTCTCTCTATCCCTCCCCCACACAATCCCCACTAGCTTCTCATTTTCACCCTAAAAAGCTAACTATGGCCCGTTTCCTTTACCAACGTTACTTTTTTTGCATATCTTGCATTCGTTGTTGTTTATCTCTCCATATCACCGTCTTTATCTCTCGTTTCCCTTATCCCTACCCAGTCTGAAGTGGAATCTTGACCCGAAACGTCACCCATTCATTATCTCCTGAGATGCTGCCTGTCCCGCTGAGTTACTCCAGCTTTTTGCTTATCTCCTAGGTTTAAACCTGCATCTGCAGTTCCTTCTTACACATTCAAACAGATGTCCACGAATATGTTGGGATTTGTGAGAGGCAATTAAAATTTTTAGGAATTATATTTTATGCAACCCCTCGCCAGCGTAAAGTGCCATTGAATGACATGTGATTGTTCCTCTGAAAAGAGTCTCGTATTATAAATTATGTGCCTCTTGTGATTCGTATCGTTAAGTGCTGTCGCACTGCGCAATACTCAACCGTAACTGTAACTCCATTCCGTCGGTGGTTCCATTTAAATGTTAATTTCGCTACACTTTGTTATTCCACCGGCGAGCGCGCTAACGGCTGCGATCTTGTACCGGTAACGTGTGGCCTCTCCAGAGGAATAGCCCGCTACATGGTGGCGATGGTAATCGCAGACACTCACGTTCTCATCTTCCATGTGTTAATCCGGTAAATCTATATTTACTGTGTCCCAAACCCCTTCCTCTCCTTCAGCGCAATTTGTCCTTCCAGTATATACATGCGGATCATCACACTGGATTATTCCGTCTGGATAACCGTGTCCTTCACCTTTGACTGTTTTGTCAGTATTTGTTGCCAGAATTGAAACTCATCTATTGCACGGACAGGACGGCCGCCGTGGTCATTGTGTCGGTGCGCGCCACGCTATACCATGGACAGAGTGAACTGGAGGTACCGGCCCAAATCGGACTACTTCACTTCCACCTGGTGGATGTTTTTTTCCTCGATGTGCAGTATGTCTATCTCCTTTCTCCCCTTCCTTCTAATCATCTTCTTCGACGGAATGACGGTCATGGACATCGTAGCAGCGAGGAGAGTCCGACGGCGTCTGAAGTCACTGGAACGCAAAGACAACAAGGTGCAGAATCGGCGCAATTCCGTCGATTTACTTTTCATCATCTCCGGCCACATACAGTTAAGGATAACGGTAGCTGTGACACTTCGACTGTACTCGCCTCACCAACAATTTGGCGGCGGGTAATCAAACAAGCCCCTCTTACATCGCCAATGCCGTGGGCGTCTTGATCATGCGCATCAGCCCCAGCGTCAACATGTGTATCTACGGGATGACGATGGAAGCTCAGGCTGGAGGCGAAGAACGCGGTTAAACATCTAACTCGGGCAGTCATTAACCCCATTAAACCGGCGGGCCAGTATCCTACCAATGGGGTTAGGATAGGCTGCTGCCCTTCTTTATATTCGATCAATTTCCATCCTGGGATATATAAAGTTCTATCGTATCGTATCGTGTCGTATTCTTTCACAAGTTGGCTCTATCATGTGCGTTCGATTCCATCGACAGCGGCCACAGGAATCTTCATGGAAATAGATTGTATCCCATTGTCCAATTTATTCTTACACTCAGGTCCCTGTAAGATCCCCCAGTTAGCGCGCCCAGCACCACTTCAAAACGATGTCAAGCGCGACCGAACAATCTGTTTGCTCGAAGTCAACATGATCTACAACTTTAGCCTCAAACTATATGTTCCCCCCTCTCAGCGTTGTGCACCATGTTGACTCACACCCATGTAGCCCTTTCCCGGTGACATCAGACGGAACTTACTAGGAATATAAAGCAAGTAGGTAAGAGCTCAAGCAATTAGAAGGGCCAGAAGGGACCACAACATTTCATGCACACTTAAGCATATTGAATAAAATCTCAACGCATTCTATACGTACGTTAAAAATAAGAGGGGGACAATGAAAATGGTTATGGTGGGATACAACAAAGACATGGGAGGGAGTTTATGCGTGTCGGACAGTGTAGGTGAGGTAATTAATGAACACATTGCATCTGTAATCACCGAGGACTTGCAGGAAAGTGATATCAGTATAGAGCAACAAATATGCGGAGGCTGTTTGAGATTGAGATGGATGTGGTGCTGAGGCTCTTGAAGATCTTTATGGTGAATAATGTTCCAGGGCCTGACGTGGTCGTCCATAGGTTATTGAGGGAGGCAAGAGAGGACATTGCGAAGCCCTGGCCAGTATGTTTATTTATTCTTTAGCAGCAGGTGATGTCCGGGAGGACTGGAGAGTCGCCAATATTATTCCTTCATTCAAGAAAGGAAGTAAAGAAAATCCAGGAAACATGCCACTGATAAGGAAACTATTTGAGAGGATTATTGGAGATAGTATTTACCCCCATTTGGAAGACATTGTCTAATTAAAGATAGACGACATGGCTTTGTACAGACGGCTGGTGATGTTGCATTAATTTGATTGAGTTTTTTGAGGAGGTGACGAAGGAGGTTGATGAAGGATGTTGCAAACATTAATTTTAGTTAGACATTTGACAACGTCCCTCAAGCTAGGGTGATCCAGAAAATGCTGAAATATGTGATTTACGACGACGTGTTCATATGGATTCGGAACTGGCTTATTCACATAAGACAGAGGGTTGTGGTGGAAAATAAATATTCCGACTGGACTTCTGTGAAATTCCACATGGATCGGTGCTATGTATGGGATAGGTTGTCAGAAGTTACATCGGTATATCAAGTCGGCACAAACGTGATTCGCCGCAGATCCCGTTCCCGCGCTGTAATGCTCTCTGTTCTATGAAGACTGCAACGTGCTGTCAACGGTGGCGGCGGAAAACATACGATGCTGGCATTTAAGATGTTAGTGAGTGGGCAAATGCATGGCCGATGCAGTATAATGTGGAAAAATGTAAGGTTCTCCACTTTGGTGGCAAAAACAGGAAAGTAGACTATTATCTGAATGGTGGCCGATTAGGAAAAGGGGTGATGCAACGAGACCTGGGTGGCATGGTACACCAGTAATTGAAAGTAGACATGCAGGTACAGCAGGCAGTGAAGAAAGCGAATGGTATGTTAACATTCATAGCAAAATGATTTGAGTATAGGAGCAGGGAGGTTCTACTGCAGTTGTACAGGGTCTTGGTGAGACCACACCTGGAGTATTGCGTACAGTTTTCGTCTTCTAATCTGAGGAAAGACATTCTTGCCATAGATGGAGTACAGAGAAGGTTCACCAGACTGATTCCTGAATGTCAGGACTTTCATATGAAGAAAGACTGGATAGAAACGGCTTGAACTCGCTAGAATTTAGAAGATTGAGCGGGGATCTTATGGAAACATACAACATTCTTAAGGGGCTGGACAGGCTGGATGCAGGATGATTGTTCCCGATGTTGGGGAAGTCCAGAACAAAGGGTCACAGTTTAAGGATAAGGGTGAAATCTTTTAGGACCGAGATGAGAAAAACATTTTTCACACAGAGAGTAATGAATCTCTGGAATTCCCTGCCACAAAAGGCAGTTGAGGCCAGTTCATTGGCTATATTTAAGAAGCATTTAGATGTGGCCCTTGTGGCTAAAGGGATCATGGGGTATGGAGAGAAGGCAGGTACAGGATACTGAGTTGGATGATCAGCCATGATCATATTGAATGACGGTGCAGGCTCGAAGGGCTGAATAGCCTACTCCTGCACCCATTTTCTATGTTTCTATGTTTCTATGTTCTTAGATGCACATCTCGATATGGAAGAATGCAGGCATATGGAACACGTGAAGGCTGAAGAGGTTAAATTAACTAGGCATAATGTTCGGCAAGGACATCGTGGATCAGGGCCTGTTCCTGTGTTTACCATGCTTCTATTAATTTTAAAATGGTAATGAAAAGATTAACTCATCCACAAGTTAAAGACGAAAATTGAAGAAGGGCTTATTCTCAGTATTCAGTGTTCAGTATTTACTTTAATGTCATTTTAACTGATTACTTACATACACAGATGAAACGGAAAACAAATGTTTCTCAATCAGTTCCCTTCAGTGCGGTTAATAAAAACAGAATAAACACATATAGCTTTAAACATTAAAATTACCATATTTAAAATAGGCTTAAAATTGAAATAAAAACAGACATTCAGACCGAACAGTGGCTTTGCTTTGACATGTGCCTAGCTGTCAAAGTATGGGCGAGGTTAGATGTGTTGGTGTATGCTATATGGGAAGGGGACACAGTCCGTTATCCAGTCTTATTGCCTGTGGAAAGAATTCTGATGGCATTACACCGGCGACCTGTGAATGTTGACTGATGGAGGAATTTAAAAGTGAGTTAGAGAGAATTCGAGATCAGTAAGTCCCTATTCGTGTGCTACAGCGTAAGACGACGTAGTCAGGACGTGAGAACACTGGCTGACCTCGTATAGTGAAGCTCTGGTCAGGAAACGAAGGACATGTATGTCACGGAACGGCAGCTAGCATCACGTGAATCCACTGAGAGTTACGTAGGATTGCATTGAAGATGGAATTTCGGAGAGTCAAAAAGGGCACAAGAGATATTACTGGCAGATGAGGTGCAGTAAAATCCCACACGATTCAGTAAATAAATTAGGAGAAATGGTTGCAGTGGACGTAATAAACGTGTGGCATACGTGTATGGAGCTGCGGAATATTTCCTAACTCCTAAACAATTATATGTTGGCCCTGTGTTGTTTGCAGTTCATGGAAACATAGAAACATAGACACAGAGAAAATAGGTGCAGGAGTAGGCCATTCGGCCATTTGAGCCTGCACCGTCATTCAATATGATCACGGCTGATCATCCAACTCAGTATCCTGTACCTGCCTTCTCTCGTTACCCCCTGATCCATTTAGCCACAAGGGCCACACCTAACTCCCTCTTAAATATAGCCAATGAACTGGCCTCGACTACCTTCTGTGGCAGAGAATTCCACAGATTCACCACTCTTTGTGTGAAATATGTTTTTCTCATCTCGGTCCTAAAAGATGTCCCCCTTATCCTTAAACTGTAACCCCTTGTTCTGGACTTCCCCAACATCGGGAACAATCTTCCTGCATCTAGCCTGTCCAAACCCTTAAGGATTTTGTACGTTTCTATAAGATCTCCCCTCAATCTACTAAATTCTAGCGAGTACAAGCCGAGTCTATCCAGTCTTTCTTCATATGAAAGTCCTGACATCCCAGGAATCAGTCTGGTGAACCTTCTCTGTACTCCCTCTATGGCAAGAATGTATTTCCCCAGATTAGGAGACCAAAACTGTACGCAATACTCCAGATGTGGCCTCACCAAGACCCCGTACAACTGCCGTAGAACCTCTCTGCTCCTATACTCAAATCCTTTTGCTATGAATGCTAACATACCACTCGCATTCTTCACTGCCTGCTGCACCTGTATGCCCACTTTCAATGACTGGTGTACCATGACAACCAGGTCTCGTTGCATCTCCCCTTTTCCTAATCGGCAACCCTTTAGATAATAAATTAAGATTTAAAGTTTAGAACATAAATTAAGAACGGCTGCAAGGACAATCCGGTAATCCAAACGGTAATGATCCATAGCCGTGGTGGCAAAGTTACTGTGACATAGCATCTACCTGCATTTGGAAAGACAATGTCAGTTCACGGTAGTTAACTTGGCTTCCTTAACTATGCCCCACAGTTCCCCAAACTCCTCCAGTCGGAAACAGTTGGTCCAATCTTCGTTTCCCTGTCTCCTTCTTTTTCTCGGCCAGTGCCGCAACTTCTCTTGCCATCCAAGCTTCCACATTCCAATGTGTCTGTCCGTCACTCTCCCAGGATGATGAATGTTCTGAACACTTTCCACCGCATATTTGAGAACACCCCGCTTACCGGCTTGTTCTTTTGACGACAAATAGCCCACTTGACCAATGTATTATCTAATATCATCAATATTAGCTTTGCCAATATTCCAGAAGTGGGCCCACACTCTCTTTATCCATAAATATCATGAAGGTATTAGAACAGTGATTGCTCCTCTTAGAAGGTTTGCTCACCAACACTTCAGTCATTTGTATTTCACAATATCATGAGTAGGTCCAGCCATAATACAAGAATGATGAAATTAACGTAGAGAGGACATGGAAATATTCAGGAGAATTTATCCGGGATTGGAGGGCTTGAGTTATGAGGAGAGAGTTGATTACAGGGACTGTTTTCCCTTGAGAGACCAAGATTGAGGGAAGATCTGATGGAGGTTTCTGCAATCACGACACGAAAATAGTTTGTATGGTAGACAGTGAAAATGGTTCTCAGAAATTACAGCAGGATCTTGATCATTTGGGCAATTGGGTTGTGGAATGTTAAATGCAAATTGATGCAGATATTGTGAGGATTAGCAGTTTGCGATGGCAAACTGGGACAGGACCTTCACTGCAAATGTGGGGCATTGTGGTGGTATTGTACAACAGGGGGGGGGGGTCTGGAGCGCTGGTAAACAGTTCGATAAAAGTGGCCTCACGTGGAGATAGGATGGGAAAGCTTAGGATGGGAAGTTGGCCTTATTCAGCCTTAAGAGTGAAGTGGTTGGGATATTATCTTACAGATGTAGAAAACGTTGGTTAGGCAGCATTTGGGAGACAGTAATACCGAGATTATGCTTTCTCGGATTTTATTTCTTTGGAGCGCTGGAGACAGAGGGGTGATCTCATAAAGGTGTATGAACTAATCAGGGGCAGTGTTATCTGTGAGGAGGATGCTAGGAGGCTGCAAGGTGACTTGGATAGGCTGGGTGAGATGCAGTGTAATGTGGATGAATGTGAGGTTACCAACTTTGGTGGCAAAAACAGGAAAGTCGACTATTATCTGAATGGTGGCCGATTAGGAAAAGGGGAGATGCAACGAGACCTGAGTGTCATGGTACACCAGTCATTGAAAGTAGGTATGCAGGTGCAGCAGGCAGTGAAGAAAGCGAATGGTATGTTAACATTCATAGCAAAATGATTTTAGTATAGGAGCAGGGAGGTTCTACTGTAGTTGTACAGGGTCTTGGTGAGACCATACCTGGAGTATTGCATACAGATTTGGTCTCCAAATCTGAGGAAATACATTCTTGCCATAGAGGGAGTACAGAAAAGGTTCACCAGACTGATTCCTGGAATGTCAGGACTTTCAAATGAAGAAATACTGGATGGTACTCGCTAGAAATTGGTGATTGAGGGGGGAGCTTATAGAAACTTACAAAATTATTGGTGGGGAGGGGGGGGGACATGTTTTTTTGTCTCTTTCTTCGGGGGAATGCGACTTTTTCTTGTCGTATCCCCCTTCTCTGCCTCCGTCTGCGCTGAGGCCTAATGGCGGAGCTGGCGGTCTCCAACTGCGACCGACCTCGAGGTCCGGAGGCAGAGCCAGCCAGGACTAACAGCGCGAGGCTGGCCGACCGGGGCTGTGGCGGCAGCGGCGGCCCGACTCGCTGATGCGGCGGGTCTCGGAGCTGAGGCAGCGGGACTCGGAGCTGAGGCAGCGGTGGCCCGACTCGCTGAGGTTGCGGGATTCGGAGCGGAGGCAGCGGTGGCCCGACTCGGAGCGGAGACGGCGTTCCGGCTTTCGGCAGCGGCGACATCACTAGGGAGGTCCGCTGGACTGGAGGGCGGCATTTTCGGCCTGGATCGCCTCAGCGCAGATGGGGAACAAGGAGGGAAGAGACAGAGACTAAGACTTTTGCCTCCATCACTGTGAGGAGGTGCTTGGTGAACTCACTGTGGTGGATGTTAATTTATGTTTATTGTATGTTTTGTTATTTATTGTGTATTACTGCAGGCAAGGAAATTTCGTTCAGACCGAAAGGTCTGAATGACAATAAAGGAATCAAATCAAATCAAATCTAAAGCAACCCTACCTCGTTGACCAGAAACACACCACCGAAGGATGATTTCCTAAACATCTTTCACAAACTTCGTAAACTAGCGTCGCTTAACCTCGAGAAAGAGACTCAGAGCAGTACCCTTCCCCTTACGCGCGCTTAACTCTCTTCGTCGTCGAAGGTGTCACATATTTGTCTTAACTTCGGTGCATACTTTCCTACTCTCCCAGTCAATACTTGCCCCCCCCCCCCCGTGCCCGAACAGCTGAGTATTTTCTAGTCATTCTGATGTAATTTCAAACCTACCACGGTGTGTTTGTTTTGCTTTTGAACTAAAATGTGTCCGCTTTCCTTGAAATTGGCAACACACAGATTTAATGAGGCGATGTTACCAGGAACAATACATATATTGGCGACTGTGACACGTCTAGTAGTCGGACTTGGATTTTATCGGCATTACTCCCACCGCTCTGAATCGTCGAATTCCAATACTGATTATTTACTTTTGAATTAGTAATACAATTTAAACAAACCATTGTCTTTATCCCTTTCCCTTTTCTGTGGATTCGCATGTGATAAATGGCGGGTTATATTTCGGATTCAATTGTGCTAACGCCCTCCAACTTCAGCTGAGCC
Source organism: Amblyraja radiata (assembly GCF_010909765.2). Lineage (NCBI taxonomy): Eukaryota > Metazoa > Chordata > Chondrichthyes > Rajiformes > Rajidae > Amblyraja > Amblyraja radiata. Next base: position 1,460,194 of record NC_046004.1, on the reverse strand, counting down.
GTTCGCCGCGTCAACCAAGTGACTCATGACCCGCCAAAAGCCCTTCACGTTGTAACTTAAATCGAGAGCGATACAATGATCTGCACTTTCTACGTCAGGCATTCCGCCACCCCGGGATGTGAAATTACTTCATATTGTGTGGAAAGAAACGTGTTTGTTCAAGAGAGTATGACTAATATTTGTGTTCCGCCATTCCCCGGACCCCACTGGAGAATTGGCGGGAGTATTAATGAACACCAGAACCGCGCTGGAGCTCAATTGTGCTCCCCGGATAACGCCGACACTGGGACTCTTCCAGATGGGACGGACAGCAATTGTGTACGTCAATGAAATCATCTATCCGATGCTGGCGGCGTTCGGTATCCCTGGTAAACTGTGATTGAGTTGCTTAATGCGTTGCTGGTCTGATTCAACTCTACAGGGCGTGAGTACTTGTTCGTAATCCCCAGCACAACAACCAACTGTACTCCGATTAGTACAGACAAATCATCCGAATACGCATCGCCGTAGCGTCGCGATGCACAATCATATGAACAGGGAACAGAATAGAAGATATTCCGACGTAGAACGGTTGGACAGCGGGTTGAATGAACGCATCTTCGTAAATGGGGGTAAACGGGAACTTGACTCTCCGAAAAACGGAATATTGGAATAACTAAACTGATGAGTTTTCCAAGAGGTCAGAATTCAAGGATGGTGGGGCTCACATGTCTGTAGCGCCGGAGAAGGAGACATTGCTAAGGACGTGTTTGTAAAAAGACCGAGAACATTACATTGGATCCTAAAGTACTGGAGTAAGTCAGCGGGTCATGCGGCATCGCTGGCGGACATGGATAGCCGACGTTTCGGGTCGGGATCTTTCTTCAGATCCCATGACCGGGTGAGCTACTCCAGCGTCTGCAGTTATTCGTGCTTCCAACATATTGGAGTTGTGAGTTAACTAGCAGGCGAGTGGTGAGTGTGGGGTATAAGATGGTGACCAAGTGAGACAAAAGGACAATTTGGTGATGGTGCCGCTGATTGTAGGCGAAGGAATCTTAATCTGCCGTCTGAGTACTGTCCTCCTGCACTATCACCAGCCAATAATAAACTTTCACCCTCGCTCAGACAGAACAACTGCTTCCGTCTATTCGGGCTCCCGTGTTAAAAACAAAATAACCACACGGAACGAAAGGAGTGTTCGCAGCGTAGCGGGACCGGTGACTGCCCCGGATCCGCATCACCAGTGCATTGTAATATTGGTGTGGTGTGGCATTACGCATGACGACACGCTGGCCAGTTGGTTGTCAACGCAGGCACCACTTAAATATCTCCAAAGCCACCCTCTTCACTGCATCGTAAAACGAGTCCACCGAAATGTTGCACCTGGTCTCACTCTCCGTCAGATGCAGCCCGAGTATTTTCAGCAATAACTTTCCAGTTTCAGTTATCCAGATCCCGTAGTTTCCTCTCTGTTGGCCATTTTGATTGAAAACGAAACCAACATGTTTTTGAAAAACAGTGAATAAATTGAAGTGGTTTAATTAGAACGCGGGAAAGTACCTAAACTTGAAATCGAAATAGGATGTGCTAGAAAACAGAAAGGGGCTGATCACGGGTTGGTGCTTCAGATCAAAGACCATCCCTTCAATCACTGATGGTCACCGTCAGTCCAGATGCTGATTCTTGGAGCTAAAGCGTGAGCATTTATCAAATTGAGTTCTTGAACCTAAAGCCTGTTTCCAGATTGTTTAGTTTTTTTTCTTGTCAAGCAAAGATACAGTTTTATGTTCAGATTGCTGACCTTATATTGGAGTTTGGAGAGTATTTTGGGACTGGCAACATGATTTGTTTTGTAGGTCTTTATTCTCTGGAGCGCAGAAGGTTAAGGGGGGACTTGATAGAGGTCTATAAATGATGAGAGGGATAGACAGAGTTGACGTGGACAAGCTTTGCCCATTGAGAGTAGGGAAGCTTCAAATAAAGAGGACATGACTTCAGAATTAAGGGACAGAAGTTTAGGGGTAACATGAGGGGGAACTTATTTACTCAGAGAATGGTAGCTGTGTGGAATGAGCTTCCAGTGGAAGTGGTGGAGGCAGGTCCGATTTTATCATTTAAAAATAAATTGGATAGGTATATGGATGGCAAAGGAATTGGGGGTTATAGTCTGAGTGCAGGCAGATGAGACTAGGGGAAAATAATTGTTCGGCACGGACTTGTAGGGCCGAGATGGCCTGTTTCCGTGCTGTAATTGTTATATGGTTATATGGTTAAATGAAGCTGATATAATCACTGCCCGTGCAAAGCGTTATTGAATTACGTGTGGCAATGAACGCTTTGAATTCCAATTGAGCGCCTTTCGTGGTCCGTCTCGTTGAGTGTCATCATTCATAAAATAATGCAGCGCGGAAATAGAGCCTTCCGTCCAATTTGTTCATTCCGTCCAAAATGCCCCATCTACACTTGTCCCATTGGCACGCTTTTAGCTCATATTTGTCGGAAACATTCCTGTCTTCGAATTTGCCCAAATAAGTTTCAAATTGTTGTTTTCTTATATATCTCAAATACCTCATCTGCCAGCCTGTTCCCTACTGTTGGGAATAGTGAAGCTTCATGTGAAGTACATCCCTTGCTTATGCCCATCAGCCCGTGTGCCCACGCGTGTATCTATAGGATGATCCAGAGTACGTTCAGACAGGAAGTGAAGAACACGCTTAAATATTTAACCGGGATTATTAGTAAACACAAGAAACTGGCGCGGCAGTGGCCTGGAATCAGACTTGGAATGTGACGCCGTCTTCGCTTTATTCTTCCACGAGATCGTGCTGTTCTGTGCTCTCCATTCCACCCAGCACGGAGTCGTGGAACCAGTCTCCCCATTAAAATAGATTTTACCCCATTGCCCCATTTATTCTCGACTTTAACTTGATATCATGTGGCTCTTGTCCATTCACCGTATCTGATCCCCTTATGCTTTCTTGCAGCCCCCAAACTTAATCGTAATTCCATTAAATTATGGTTCCATTGAAATATTAATTCCATTGCATTTGTGTTCTTCCTTCAACGAACATGCTGACGGCTGTAATCCTACACCGGGGAAAGTGCGGGCTCTCCAGAGGAATCACCCGTTACATGGTGGCGATGGCAATCTCCGACCTTCTTGTTATAATCTTACACGTGTTACTCCGGGAAATCTACATTTACCACGTCTCTAACTCGTTCCTCTCCCTCAGCGCAGTTTGTCCTTCTAATGTTTACCTGCGGATCGTCACCGTGGACTATTCCGTCTGGTTAACCGTGTCCTTCACCTTTGACCGTTTTGTCAGCATTTGCTGCCCGAAGCTGAGAGTCGTCTATTGCACGGATAGGACGGCCGCCGTGGTCATTGTGTCCATGTGGGCACTGTGCTGCATAAAGTACATCCCCTTTAACTTCATGTACGAGTCACGCTTCACTGTGGACAGCGTCAAGTGGGGGTGCCGGCCTAAACCCGCCTACCCGCACATCGGTGAGACCAAGCGTAGGTTGGGCGATCGTTTCGCCGAACACCTCCGCTCAGTCCGCAATAACCTACCTGACCTCCCGGTGGCTCAGCACTTCAACACCCCCTCCCATTCCCAATCCGACCTCTCTGTCCTGGGTCTCCTCCATTGCCAGAGTGAGCAACAGCGGAAATTGGAGGAACAGCACCTCATATTCCGTCTGGGGACCTTGCGTCCTTATGGCATTAACATAGAATTCTCCCAATTTGGCTAGCCCTTGCTGTCTCCTCCCCTTCCTTAACACTCTAGCTGTCTCCTCCCACCCTCCCATCCGCCCGCCCTCGGGCTCCTCCTCCTCCTCCCCTTTTTCTTCTTTCTTTCCCCCACCCCCCATCAGTCTGAAGAAGGGTTTCGGCCCGAAACGTCGCCTATTTCCTTCGCTCCATAGATGCTGCTGCACCCGCTGAGTTTCCCCAGCAATTGTGTGTACCCGCCTACTTCACCTCCGTCTGGTGGGTGGCTTTCTCGTGGATGTGTAGTATATCTCTCTCCTTTCTCCCCTTCCTTCTGGTTCTATTGTTTAACGGACTGACGGTCAGGAACATCATTGCGGCCAGCAGAGTCCGCCGGCGCCTGAAGGCACTGGATGGCAAGGACACTGAGACAGAGAATCGGACAAAGTCCAAAGTGTTGCTGTTCACGGTGTCCGGCGCCTACATACTGCTGTGGACAACGGCAACTGTCACCTACATTTCCACTCGTGTCACTGTGAATTTCGTGGGCGGGGATCACACAAGCCCCTCCTACATCGCCAATGACGTGGGCGTCTTGCTCATGCGCATCCGCTCGTGTGCCAACACTTGCATCTATGGGATGACCCAGAGTAGGTTCAGACAAGAAGTGAAAAACGCGGTTAAATACTTAACTGGGGTTGTTAGTAAACCTATGAAACTGATGCGGCAGTGGGCTGGAACCAGAGTTGAGAGGGAGGGGGAGGATCCAGTGGTCGTGGTCCATGTGGGGACCAATGACATAGGAAGGACGAGGAAGGAGGATCTGCTGAAGGAGTTTGAGCAGTTAGGGAATAAATTAAAAAGCAGAACCTCGAGGGTACTGATCTCCGGATTGCTACCTGAGCCACGGGCCAAATCGGCGAGGGTACGTAAAATTAAAAAGCTGAATGCGTGGCTCAAAGACTGGTGTGGGAAAAATGGGTTTGGTTTCTTGGGCCACTGGCACCAGTACTGAGACATGGGGGATCTGTTCTGTAAGGACGGACTTCACCTGAACGGTGCTGGGACTGGGGTCCTGGCAAATCATATAACTAGGGCAGTAGAGAGGTCTTTAAACTAAGTAGCGGGGGGGAGGTATCAAGGGGGGTAATAACGGCAGGGGTAGAGGAAATAGAGCAGGGTATCAGTGGGGAAGCGGAAAATCAAAATGTGACAGAAGGATCCAGAATGTGTGAAGATAAAGCTCTAGATGTAAAAGGGGCAAAAACGGAAAGGAAGGGTAGTAAAAATCATCTGAAAGTGCTTTATCTAAATGCACGGAGTATTCGAAATAAGATAAATGAATTAACGGTGCAATTAAGTGTATATAGTTATGATATCGTGGCCATTACGGAGACATGGCTGCAAGGGGATCAGGACTGGGAGTTAAATATAGAGGGGTACTCGACAATTAGAAAAGATAGACAGGAAAGAAAGGGAGGAGGGGTGGCCCTTTTAATAAGGGAGGGAATAACGGCAATAGAGAGGAAGGATATTGCGTTGAAGGATCAGGATAGTGAAACAGCTTGGGTACAGATAGAGAATAACAAGGGGAAAAAAACACTAGTGGTGTAATTTATAGACCTCCAAATAGCTGTGACGCTGTTAGTCAGAACATAAATCTGCAAATAGTTGACGCATGTAAAAAGGGAACTGCTGTAATCATGGGGGACTTCAATTTTCATATTAATTGGGTAAACCAAACTGGGCAGGGTAGACTAGAGGAAGAGTTTATAGAATGTATTAGAGACGGGTTCCTAGAACAGTATGTCGCAGAACCGACAAGGGGGGAGGCAATCTTGGATCTGGTCCTGTGTAATGAAGCAGGATTAATTAAAAATGTCATAGTTAGGGACTCGTTGGGAACAAGTGACCACAATATGGTCGAATTCCATATTCAAATAGAAGGGGAGCAGGTTGAAACTCAGGCTAGGGTGCTTAGTCTAAATAAGGGGGATTATGAAGGTATGAGGACTGAGCTGATCAAAGTTGACTGGGATAGCAGACTCAAGAATAAGACGGTACATGAGCAGTGGTGTACGTTTAAGGATCTACTGTATAACCTTCAAGAAAAATTTATTCCTATGAAGAAAAAAAGGGGTAAGGGTAAGAACAGTCAGCCATGGCTCAGTAAAACTATAAAGGATAGTATTCGGCTGAAGGCAAGGGCATATAAGGTAGCCAAAAATAGTGGGAGGGCAGAGGATTGGGAAGCATTTAAAGGTCAGCAAAAAATAACTAAGAGATTAATTAAGACGGGGAAAATAGACTATGAAAGGAATTTAGCGAACAACATAAAAACTAATAGTAAGAGTTTTTATAGCTATATAAAAAGTAAAAGGGTGGCTAAGGTGAACGTTGGTCCATTGGAGGGTGAGACTGGAGAGTTGTTGGTGGGGAACATGGAAATGGCAAAGGCATTAAACGAGTATTTTGTATCAGTCTTCACCATAGAAGACACAAAAAATATTCCAACGCTGGATAAACAAGGGGCGGTAGGAATGGAGGAGGTAAATACTATTAAGATCACCAAGGAGGTGGTATTAGGGAAATTAATTAGACTGAAGGAGGATAAATCCCCTGGGCCTGATGGATTACATCCAAGGGTCTTGAGGGAGATAGCGGTGGGGATTGTGGATGCATTGGTGATAATTTTCCAAAACTCCCTGGAGGCAGGAACGGTCCCAGTGGATTGGAAAATGGCCAATGTAACACCTATATTTAAAAAAGGAAGTAAACAGAAGGCGGGTAACTATAGACCGGTTAGTCTAACATCGGTGGTGGGTAAAATGTTAGAGACAATTATTAAAGAAACACTAACGGGGCACTTGGATAAACATGACCTCATCGGACAGAACCAGCATGGTTTTGTGAAGGGGAAGTCCTGTTTGACGAATCTGCTCGAATTATTTGAGGAAGTAACAACCCGGGTGGATAAAGGGGAACCGGTGGATGTGGTATACTTGGACTTCCAAAAGGCTTTTGACAAGGTGCCACATAAGAGACTATTGCTAAAAAAAAAATTATGGGATTGGGGGTAATATATTAGCATGGGTAGAGGATTGGCTAACAAATAGGAAGCAGAGAGTGGGGATAAATGGTTCATACTCGGGATGGCAACCGGTAACTAGCGGGGTTCCGCAAGGGTCGGTGCTGGGACCCCAGTTGTTCACAATTTATATAAATGATTTGGAGGAGGGAACCAAGTGTAATATATCAAAATTTGCGGACGATACAAAAATGGGAGGAAAAGTAGGGGATGAGGAGGATAGGAAGAGTCTGCAAAAGGATATAGATAAGCTAGGTGAGTGGGCAACAACTTGGCAGATGAAATTTAATACTAATAAATGTGAAGTCATTCACTTTGGGAAAAAAAATGATAGGGCAAGTTATTTTCTAAATGAGGAGGAGCTGCGTTGTAATGCAACGCAAAGGGATCTAGGGGTATTAGTACATGAATCACTAAAAGTTAGTATGCAGGTGCAGCAAGCAATCAGGAAGGCCAATGGAGTTTTGGCCTTTATTGCTAGGGGGATTGAGTATAAAAATACGGAGGTCTTGCTGCAGCTGTACACAGTATTAGTGAGACCACATTTGGAATACTGTGTACAGTTCTTGGGTCCATACTTAAGAAAGGATGTACTAGCCCTGGAGGCAGTGCAGCGAAGGTTTACAAGATTAATTCCTGCAATGAGGGGATTGACATATGAGGAAAGGTTAAGTAGGCTGGAACTCTACTCTTTGGAGTTTAGAAGAATGAGAGGCGATCTCGTTGAAACATATAAGATCGTGAGGGGCCTTGATCGGGTGGATGCACCGAGGATGTTCCCAATGATCGGGGAAACTAGAACTAGGGGACATAGTCGCAGAATAAGGGGGGGCTCTTTTAAAACTGAGATGAGGAAGAACTTCTTCACCCAGAGGGTGGTTAATTTATGGAATTCACTGCCCCAGGGAGCAGTGGAAGCAGAAACGTTAAATATATTTAAGTCTAAAATAGATGTTTTTTTAGCTGCCAAGGGGATAAGGGGCTACGGGGAGAGGGCAGGGATATGGACCTAGGTATGGTTAGTATAGTAAGACCTGAGTGATCTCCTGGACAAGTGTCGATCGCCTGGATTGGGGTCGGAGCGGAATTTCCCGGATTTTTTTCCCGAATTGGACCTGGGTTTTTATCCGGTTTTTTGCCTCCCCAGGAGATCACGCGGTTCTTGGGGTGGAGAGGGGTGATAGCGGTATAAAGGGGAGGGTAGTGTCTTGTGTTCTGTGTCTTGTGTCTACTGTTTGTGGGTAAGTGTGTCTGTTTAGTGTTCAGCCATGAGCGAATGGCGGTGCGGGCTCGACGGACCTGGTGGTCTACTCTCGCACCTACTTTCTATGTTTCTATGTTTCTATGTGACGCTGCCCTTCGCTTTATTCTTCCACAAGTTCGTGATCTCGATTTCACCCAGAAAGGACGCGTGGAATAGGACTCTTCGTTTACCTGCTATTTTTGCGTCATATTTCTCGGTTCCGTTTATACACTGTCGTGAAATAAAGCTATCGACACAGTGTAATTTTCATATTTCCATCTCATTGCAAGAAATAAAGATGTTGCATTAAAATCACTGAACATGAAAACATGCCCCAGCGTTTTATGAAATTACATCAGATTTCATCCATTCTCCGTTCATGATGACTGAATAATGTTTTGTGTTCTGGGCAGTCTAAGCGAAATGTGTTGGGCACGTTCTCCACGCAGAGATTGGTGGGCGACTGAAACGCGCTGCCGTTGATGGCCGTGGTAACAAACATGTTGGGGCGTTTAAAGTATTTTCAGATAGGGATGTGCAGGAAATAAAGGCATATGACACATGTGCGAGTTTAGTGCAGCTTGGCATCATGTTCAGCAGGGAACATTTTCGCCGAGTGGCTTGTCCCTATGCTTTACTGTTCTATGTGCTAAGAAAGGTGAAAGACGTCGAGGTCTCCAATGTGCAGGAACGAAATGCAGATGCTGGTTTACACTGAAGACAGACACGACATGCTCGTGTAACTCAACGGGTCAGGCAGCGACTCTGGTAAAAAAGAGGCACAGGTTACATTTCGGGTCGAGAATGTTTTTCAGACTCTTTTCTGAAGCAGTGTCTCCAACCGAAACGCCACCAACTACTTTTCTCCAGAGGCATCTAGTGCACTAATTCTGTTTAGTTTCTCATTTGTGATATTCAGTACTATTTCCTTCATGAATGCTTTTATGTAACATCATTTCTTATCATAGCGCTACATGTCTTCCCTGCACATGCGCACGAGGAACACGCACACATTTACACATCGAGAAATATACACACACCTGACTCGATCACCCCGACGGCGGCTTCTATCATCGGCTGCGGGGGTTTTGATCGACCCGGCTGCGGATGGTTTGACTGCCCCAAGAGCGCGTGAACAAGAGGAAGAAGATTGAACTTTATTGCCTTCCATCACAGTGGGGAATATCGAATCCAATGTGAGGGATGTTTCTGTTAACTTTTATGTGGTTGTGTGTTTTGTTGCTTTTCACTCAGTATGGCTGTATGGTAACTCACATTTCACTGTACCTTAATTGGTGCATGTGATAATAAACTGACCTTGAAACTTTGAACCTTCAAACATGAATACACACTCTCACACAATACACACACGCCCCCCCCCCCACACACACACACGCACGCACTCACACGCACGCACGGACGCACACACACACACACACACACACACACACACACACACACACACACACACACACACACACACACACACACACACACACACACACACACACACAAACACACAAACACACACATGTACATATGCGCGCGCATACACACACACACACACACACACACGCTTCCGCCATCAAACGGGACTGACCCCAGTCTGACGCAGGGCCTCGATCCGAAACGTCACCATTCCTTCTGTCCAGAGATGCTGCCTGTCCCGCTGAGTTCCTCAAGCATTTAGTGTCTATCTTCGGTTTAAATCAGCATCCGCATTTCCTCCCAGCACATAAGAGTGTACGCAGGTGCTTGGGGTTCGTAGACCAGCCGCACAATATGAATGGAAGTAGGATATGGAGCAAATATATAACACGTGTGTAGGCCGCCGCAGGTTCCGTGCGCAGTTCTGGTCAAGACACACAACCACATAAAAGCCACTCTGGATGAAGATGCAGTTTTGGTGATTTACCAAGAAGTTTGCCCAGGGTGGATTATCTCGTCTATGAGGGATGGATAAGCAGCGGTGGTGCCTTTGGAGCGGATTTTGGTAGTGGAGGCTGTTAGACCTATGTGAAAATGGAGCGGAGCGGGAGTATGAACAGAAGTGGCAGAGGACAGAGATGTCTATTACTATGGTGTAAAGGTTTATAGTGAGGTGTGGAACATTTAAAGGGGATTTGAGGATAATATTTTCAGGCATATAATGCGCAAAATCTGGATGCATTGTCTGAGGTGTTCGTGGATACATGACAACATTTCAGTGTTCCATTAGAATTGTAAATGCCACGGATAGAACGACGGTAGTATTTGTCAGCTAGTCGAGCTGCACGACTCCAAATGATGTCACCCACAGGGACAGTGACCCAGTTTCCATCCTGACCTCCCTCCACCTCTCTCCATGAAGTTTGCACCTTCTCCATGTGAATGCGTGGGTTTTCCCAGGAGTTTCGCTTCCGTCCGTCCCTCCCTCACACCCTAAAGACATGCGGATTAGTAAATTAACTAGTGCGTGGTTGAATCTAGAGAGCGCATTGATTGTATTGAGGCAAGAATAAAGTGCGATTAGTTTCTAATGACACAGATAGGTGCTTAGCGCCGGGAGGATGTTGGGTGAAAATAAAATAACAAGTTACATGCGGTAAATATGAAATCTCAAATATAAAATCTAATATTAAGGTGCCGACCAGGTTGCACCCGTGGGAAATGAGACAGAGCTAATATTTCCCTGAATCCTTGCAACATAATCAGATTCGTTTGTCTTTTCCAAATTCTGGCGAACTGGTCTGTTGGTGCGTCCATCACTTCCTCGATGCCACTAGGTGGCGCGAATTAATTAAACTCTTCAATTAACGCGATTAATGTGTGAGGAGGGCTGAAAAGTCAGCCGCTTATCATTGTACTTAACCCGATAACTAATGGTCACTACATCTGTTTGTCACAATCCTTCTCCGATGCACAGAAGTAATATCAAGCTTTAACTTCTGCAACTTTTAATGCATATTTACGGAATTTACTGTGTGTTGATGCTATGATGGGTCTCGATCAGTTCCTGTGGACTGGTGGGTAGCCAATGTAACTCCACTTAAAAAAAGAAAGAAAACGAGGAATTATAGACCAGTTAGCCTTACATCGGTAGTGCGAAACTGCTGGAGTCGATTATTAAATATGTTATAGCAGCGCATTTGGAAAGCAGTGACGGGATCTGGATAGTCAGCAAGGATTTAAGAAGGGGAAATCATGCTTGACTAATCTTTTGGATTTTTTTCACGGCGTAACAAGTAGAATGGATAAGGGACGTGTTGTATCTGGACTTTCAAAATGCCATTGACAAGTTTCCACACAGGAGATTAGTGTGCAAAATGAGAGAACATGGTTTTGGGGCTAGGGTATTGACATGGATAGAAAACTGGTTGGCAGACAGGAAGCAAAGAGTAGGAATTAACGGGTCCTTTTTCAGAATGGCAGGTAGTGAACAGTGGGGTGCCGCAAGGTTCGGTGCTGGGATCCCAGTTGTTTACAATATATGTTAACGATTTAGACGAGCGATTTAATGTAACATTTCTAACTTTGTGGATGACACAAAGCTGGGTGGCAGTGTGAGGTGCGAGCAGGATGCTATGTGGCAGGGTGACGTGGATAGGTTGGGTGAGTGGGTAGAAGCATGGCAAATGCAGCATAATGTGGACACATGTGGGCAGAACAGGATGGCAGATTATTACCTGAATGGTGTCATATTAGGAGAAAGGGAGGAACAACGAGACCATGCGTGCTTGTACATCAGTCACTGAAAGTAAGCATGCAGGTACAGCAGGCAATGAAGAAAGCCAATTGCATGTTGGCCTTCATTGCGAAACGAATTGAGTTTAGGACCAAGGAGGTCCTATTGCATTTGTACAAGACCCTGGTGAGACCACATCTGGAGTATTGTGTGCAGTTTCGATCTCCTAATTTGAGGAAGGACATTCTTAATATTGAAGCAGTGCAGAGTAGATTCACGAGGTTAATGCCCGGGATGGCTGGACTGTCATATGAGGAAAGATTGGAAAGAGTGGGCTTGTATTTACTGGAATTTCGAAGGATTAGAGGGGATCTTATAGAAATGTATACAATTATAACAGGACTGGACAAGCTACATGCAGGAAAAATGTTCCCAATAATGGGGAAGTCCAGAACAAGGGGGCAACAGTCCAAGAATAAAGGGGATGCCATTTAAAACTGAGCTGAGAAAAAAACGTTTTCACCCAGAGAGTTGTGAATTTGTGGAATTCTGTGCACAGAAGGCAGTAGGGGCCAATTCACTGGACAAATTTGAAAGAGAGTTAGATAGAGCTCCAGGGGCTAGCGGAATCAAGGGATATGGGGAGAAGGCAGGAACGGGTTACAGATTGTGGTTGATCAGCCATGATCAAAATGAATGGCGGCTTGAAGGGCCTTGAATTGGATAACATGCTAAACGCAAAGAAGAAATTAATTTGTAGATTTATTTGCTCATGTCAAATTTCAAAGCCTTCCTTTGAAATTAATATGCTAAACTATGAGGAGGATTTTGTAACCAGCTTAAAGAGGACATTGGTAGGTTATCAGAATGCACTCTGAATTTGTAAATGAAATATGGAGAAATGTGATGTTTAGATTAGTTTAGAGATACAGGGTGTAAACAGTCCATACCGATCACCATCACCCATACACTAGTTCTATCCTACACATGAGGGACAATTTAGAGGCCAATAAATCTACACACCTGCATGTCATTGAGATTTGTAAGGAAACTGGAGCATCCATGCCGTCACGGGGAGAATTTACAAACTCCACACAGACAGCACCCATAGTCAGGATTGAACTTGGCTCTCTGGCGCTATAAAGCAGCAACACTACCGCTGCGCCACTGTGCCGCCAGTGATTCATTTGGACAACACCTAGACTAAGTTGCAGATGATTTATTGAAGTGAATTGAACGATACAGCATGGAAACAGGCCCTTCGGCCCATAGAGTGCATACCGATTTGTGATCCCCTCTACACACACGCTCATTAACACAGTAACATCAATATCAGACGTTCTAAAAGTCTTCTTCACATTAACTTTTTATAAAGGGCTTCAAAATCTTCTAATTAGCCTGTGGAGTCTCCTTCACGTTAACTTCTTATAATTGCATTTGAAGCCGATAGATTTGCTGATCTTTTATCAGCATTCCAGAATTGTATGTATATTTAGGTTGAGAAAAATAGGATCAACAGACAATAGGTGCAGGAGTAGCCCATTCGACCCTTCGAACCAGCACCGCCATTCACTGCGATCATGGCTGATCATCCACAATCAGTACCCCATTCCTGCCTTCTCGCCATATCCATTTTTCCGCTATCTTTACGAGCTCCATCTAACTCTCTCATGAAACCATCCAGAGAATTGGCCTCCACTGCCTTATGAGGCAGAGAATTCCATAGATTCACAACTCACTGGTTGAGAAAAGTTTTTCCTCATCTCCATTCTAAATGGTGTACCCCTTATTCTTAAACGGTGGGCCCTGGTTCTGGATTCCCCCAACGACGGGAACATGTTTCCTGCCTTTAGCGTGTCCAATCCCTTAATAATCTTAGATGTTTCAATAGGATCCTCTCTCATCCTTCTAATTCCAGTTGTTACACGCCCAGTCGCTCCATTGTTTCAACATATGACAGTCCCGCCAACCCGCGAATTAACCTCGTGAACCTACCTCAATAGCACTCCCTCAATAGCAATAGCAAGAATGTCCTTCCTCAAATTTGGGGACCAAAACTGCACACAATATTCCAGGCGTGGTCTCACTAGGGCCCTGTACAACTGTAGAAATAACTCTTTGTTCCAATAATCAATTCCTCTTGTTATGAAGGCCAAGTTGCCGTTCGCTTTCTTCACTGCCTGCTGTGCCTGCATACTTACTTTCACCGAGATCACGTTGTACTTCCCCTTTTCCTAACATATAATAATCTGCTTTCCTGTTCTTGCCTCCAAAGTGGATATTATCAAATTTATCCACATTAAACTGCATCTGTCATTCATCTGCCCACTCATTCAAGTCACCTTGCATCCATACTTAGCAAATCCATGCTGACTCGGACTGATCTTGTTATTGCGATACAAATATGCTACTATTTCATCTTTTATAATTGACGCCAGCATCTTCCCCACCACCGATGTGAGGCTAACTGGTCTATAATTTCATTTCTCTCTCCCTCCTTTCTTATAAAGTGGGCTATCATTAGCTACCCTCCAATCCACAGGAACTGATCCTGAATCTATAGAACATTGGAAAAGGATCACCAATGCATCCATGATTTCTGGGGTGCAGACCATCAGGCCCAGGGGATTTGTCAGACTTCAATCCCATCAGTCTACCCAACACCATTTCCTGCCTAATGTGGATTTCCCTCACTTCCTCCGTCACCCCAAAAGAAGGTGGATAAGCTCAGTGTTGATTGGCCAAAAATAAGGGTAGTGAGGGAAACTTTAATGCATAAGAATGTGATAGAGGTGTTTGACTCAGGAAGTTTAGCAGATGGGGATATAAATATCTAAAAATTGAGTTAAACACTATAAATGGCAGTTTACAGGTAGATACAGTGTTGGAACGACTTATCAGTGTTGGACTCACTGATTAACATTGATAACCACTGGAAGTAGGGCCGTTTCAAGTGTCTCCCCATAAAGGTTGACCCCATGTTCACCAAATAGACCTATATATGCAAGTGGACTATTTGCATACAATCAATGTTGCAACCCGTTGAGAAGTAAGGATAGAGTTTCTCAGAGAATTTGTCCCTGAAAGTGTACAGATGTGACATGTCATCGGCATTGTACAGTGTCACCTGGCCAGCCTATTAGTTCAAGTAGATGCCCAATCTCTGGGGTTTTACTGGAATAGGGAGGGCAGTACGTGTTGAAGACATAGTGGTATATTCCTCTCCCAGACGCCACAATACCCAGGCACCGGATTTTGGTTCCGGTGTGAACTCCGCTTTTCTCAGTACCGATGCTTTTACCACTCCCACACTCCACATGGTGTTCCTTCCGACCTCGACCTCCCAGTAGTGGCTCCCAGTATTGAAGCCCTGAGATGCCAGGACACCGTGCCACTGCACAAATCGCTCTAGTTTTTAAGGGACCTTCTGTTTAGCACCAAGTCTGATGGCTGTCAGGTCAGTGGACAGGATGAGTCTCGGATGCGCAGTGTCCGGATTCAGCTTCAGTTTGATTGGGACTGAAGAAGGAAAAAAAGTCCGGATGGTGAATCCACGCGATTTGCCAATCAAACATTTTGACACATTCACTGGTTGGTCAATATACATTCATGCACAGTAAACGAAAATGTAAACATAAACTGCAGATGCTGGATATCTAAAATAAAAGTGGGAAATGTTACAAGATGCTGTTTCTTTTTTGCTCAGTTCTGAACATGTGCCACAGAACTGAAACATTATCAGTTTTATCTTTAGATTAGTTTAGTTTGGAGTATTTGAGGCCAGTTCATTGGATATATTTAAGAGGAAGTTAGATGTGGCCCTTGTGGCTAAAGGGATCAGGGGGTATGGAGAGAAGGCAGGTACAGGATACTGAGTTGGATGATCAGCCATGATCATATTGGAAGTCGGTGCAGGCTCGAAGGGCCGAATGGCCTACTCCTGCACAGATGAGCGTTTGAAGGTACTGGGATGGTGCGCGATGGTGTTTAGAAGGATGAGGGGAGACTTTATTGAAACTGACCGAACAGTGAAAGGCCTGGATTGAGTGGATATGAAGACGACTTTTCCACGATTGGGAGGGTCTAGGATCAGAGGGCACAGCATCGGAATAAAAGACATACAGTACCTTTTGTTAGGAGATGAGGGGGGATTTCTTTAGTCAGAGGTTGCTGAATCTGTGGAATTAAATTCCACAGACGGCTACGGAGGGCAAGTCATCGGTCATTTCTAATGCGGATATTGACAGGTTTGTGATTAGTAATGGTGGAAACGTTATGGGGAGAAGGCAGGAGAACGGGGTTCGGAGAGAAAGATGGATCAGCCATGATTGAATGGCGGAGTAGACTCGTTCTGCTAAATTGCCTAATTCTACTTCCATTACTCATTAATGTATGAATTGATGAAAACTCAACCATATACATACATGAGTCTACACGCACGTAAACACACACTCACACACGCGCGCGCAGCCATACATATACACGAAGCTACACACGCACACACACACACACACTATCTCTCTCTCTCTCTCTCTCTCTCTCTCTCTCTCCCCTGTCTCTCTCTCGCTCTCTCTCTCTCTCCCGTCTCTCTCTCTCTCTCTCTCTCTCTCTCTCTCTCTCTCTCTCTCTCTCTATCTATCTCTCTCTCTCCCTCTCTCTCTCTCGCTCTCTCTCTATCTCTCTCTCTTTCTCTCGCACGTCGTACACACCACGCGTACACACACACGTACACGCACGCACACGCAAGCACACACACACACACACGCACGTACACACACACATACATACACACGTGCACACACACACACATACACACGCACACACACACACACACACACACACACACACACGCGCGCGCGCAACACCGCCGGAAACGTGGCCGTGTACGGTGGGCAAGTGGCTGCAGTGTCGGTGTCTGCGCGGTTTGGAGAGGGGGGGGGGGTGGCTGTAGTGTCAGTGTCGGCGCGGTGTGGGGAGGGCGGGAGTAGCTATAGTGTCTATAGTATTTGAAGGCGGGAGTAGCTATAGTGTCTGTCGGCGCAGTGTGGGGGGGGGGGGGGGGGGGGGGAAATGGCTAGAGTGTCAATGTCGGCGCTGTGTGTGTGGAGGGGGAGTGGCTATGATGTCAGTGCCGCAGAGGTATGGCGGGGGGGGGGGGGGGGTTAGTTGCGGCGAGGGTGGGGGTGGAAGGGTCGTCATCCTACTGACCAGTGCCATTAGTTCTGTTACTTTTTATATAGTTATTTAAAAGTTTGACTCATGCACGTTAATTTCATAGGGTGCCTGAAATCAGGAACGCACTGCTTAAGTGGGTGGTGGAGTCAGAGGCTCTAGCGCCATTTTAGAAGTATCCAAACAAATATTTCAATCTTGGACTAAGGCATGGATCAAGGTACACACAACGTAGACACAAATGAATGAAGAGCCTAAAATGTGGAACCAGAACCAAGTGCTGCACGAACTCCGCAGGCGGGACCGTATATGTGAGGAAAATGGGCCTTCCAGTACATCTGGGAGATTGCTTGCGTCCTCCTTAGTGAAGACAGATCCGAAGAACCTATTCAACTCTTCTGCCATTTCCTTGTTGCCCATAATAATTTCGCCCGTGTCTGCCTTCATGGGACCCACATTTGACTTTGCTACTGTTTTTCCCTTAACATACCTAAAGAAGCTTTTACTGTCCGTCTTTATATTCCTGGACAGCTTCCCTTCGTACTTCATCTTTTCAGCCCGTATTGCCCGTTTTGTTTCCTTCTGTTGTCCTATGAAAGTTTCCCAATCCTCTGGCTTCCGGCTACTCATTGCTGTGTTATACATCTTTTCTTTTAGTTTTATTATATCCCTAACTTCTCTTGTCAGCCATGGCTGCCTCTAACTCCCTTTAGAATCGTTCTTCCTTTTTGGAATGAGATTATCCTGCGTCTTCCGGATTATGCCCAGAAAGTCCTGCCATTGCTGTTCCACCGTCATTCCTGCTAGGATCCCTTTCCAGTCTACCTTGGCCAGCTCCCCTCTTATGCCTTCATAGTCCCCTTTGTTCAACTGCATCACTGACACTTCAGATTTAACCTTCTCCTTCTCAAATTGCAGATTAAAACTAATCATGTGTTCAGTGTTACTTACAGCTCAAGTAGACAAGTAGACCGAGAGTCGCAACCTCTCGCTACCCCCATCTTGCAGAGAACTGAGGCACCTCCACACTTCCGGGTTTTATCGTCCCTCCGGAAGGGGCGTGGGCTTCATGGCGTGATTGACAGGAGAGAGAATCTCAACATTTTTTTAAACGTTAATAAGTCTTTTATTTTTCATCGATGGGAAACATCATCTGGCCCAGCACAGCGGAGGGGCACTCTGCGTAAGATGGCCAAAAATCACAGCCGTAAGTAGTAGCGTGTTTTCTAAAATCAATATGTAATGCAACACGAAATGGCCAAGATCAGTTTTAATTATATAGATATCTTCAGTAAGCCTGCGATTCTACCCCAATCTACATACAAAAGTAGGCTATGTTTATAAAACTAGTTATTCTTCTTGGTCAAAACACAAGGTTAAATCAAGCACTGAGCTAGTCTCGAATGAAAAGTTTATCTTCTCTGGACCACTCGTGACCCATGATTTACGGGTGCTTCTAATTGAGCCCAAGCATTTTCCTAAACATCTAACTGTTTCTAAGCCAGCGGTGCTGTGAGCAGACGTGGTGCTGTTTGCAGACAACTCCATCTTTGCTGCAAAGCCTCTTTGGTTAACCCTTACATTACATTCAACCCCTGGTCTACAGAACCCAACTACCTACTGGTCACTGAGTGCCCAAGTTAAAGCAGGTATAGTAGAATGGTCAGTGCCTCTCCCTGACAGTTCCCGTCAGTCGCCCCACAATATTATTATTATTATTATTATTAAAGCTTTATTACAGACACTGGTCCATATAACACATCAAACAGGAAAAAAAAGAAGAAAAAAAAAAGAAGATACAAAAATACATTAAAACATTTGCATATTAGCCTATAAAATATACAAGCTATTGCACCAATGCAGTCTTAGCCTAGAAGTGAAACTATAGCAGCTTTTCAGAGGGCTGACTAGGGCTTCAATTATATGGTTCTCTGACTTGTCCAAACGACACATAAAACTAAACATCAGCTGTCTTAAGAGTGCCTCACAGGTTGGCACTCTAGTGGACACGAACAATTGACTGGCACTTTGCCACCTAGGGACACAAAGCAGCATCCTCATTGCATCATTGTATGCTACCTTGAGCCTTTGCATTCTCTTTTTCTTATACTTCGACCATAATTGGGCAGTATACAACGGTGTGATGTAGGTTCTGAACAGGCAACACTTCACAGAGTCAGAGCACATATAAAACTTCCTTATAAGCATGTTCGCTTGCAGATAAATTTTACAGCGCTGTCGATAAAGGTCTTTGTCATCCGTCCAGTCATCGGATATGACATGACCTAAGTATTTAATTTCCTCACACACAGCAAGAGGACCGTCTGCCAAATAAAAGGTCGGAAAAGTTGATTCCCTGTCCTCAGCGCTCCTAACTAACATTATGCGGCTTTTCTTAGCGTTGTACTTAATGTCATAATCAAAGCCATACTGAGAGCACACCTTCAGCATCTGCTGCATCCCAGCACTATATGGACAGAGCAGGACCAGGTCGTCTGCATACATAAGATGGTTAACAATAGTGTTGCCCACAAGACAGCCAGTTTTTAACCTATTTAACTGATTTGACAGATCGTCCATATAAACATTAAATAAAATAGGAGACAAGATTCCTCCTTGCCGCACTCCATTACTAACACAGAATGGAGCAGATACAACATTGTCCCATTTAACCTGAAACGTTTGATGGGCATACGAGAATACTAAAATTCTCACTAATAATTTAGCGGCACCTCTATCTAGCAATAAAGAAGATAGCTGTCCTTCCTGTGTTGGCCTCTCTCCAGGAATACGCCGATAACTGGTGTGGGACATTTCCATCCTTGGAAAATGTTTCTGATTGTCTACCTTATCTATGCGTCTAATCATTTTATATACTTCTCTCAAGTCTTCCCTCAACCTCTGACGTTTCAAAGAAGACAATCCAAATCTATTCAACCTCTCCCTGTATCTGAAACCTTCCAATCCAGTCAGCATTCTGGTAAACATGCTCTGTACCCTACCCAAAGCCCCCACAGCTTTCCTGTAATGGGGCGACCAGAACTGCACGCACTACTCCAAACAGCAGTGCGTTGGCAGGTTAGATTAGAGGGCTCGTCTAGGGAGGCTATTTGGGTGGAACTGAGAAATGGGAAAGGGGTAGTAACACTTATAGGGGTGTATTATAGACCGCCAAATGGGGAGCGAGAATTGGAAGAGCAAACATGTAAGGAGATCGCAGATATTAGTAGTAAGAACAAGGTAGTGATTGTGGGAGATTTCAATTTTCCACACATAGACTGGGAAACACATTCTGTAAATGGGCTGGATGGGTTGGAGTTTGTAAAATGTGTGCAGGATAGTTTTTTGCAGCAATACATAGAAGTACCTACTAGAGAAGGGACGGTGCTGGACTTCCTGTTAGGAAATGAGACGGGTCAGGTGGCAGTTGGGGAACAGTTCGGGACCAGTGATCACAATACCATTAGTTTCAATATAATTATGGAGAGGGTCAGAACTGGACCTAGGGTTGAGATTTTTGATTGGAGAAAGGCTAACTTTGAGGAGATGCGAAAGGATTTAAAAGGAGTAAATTGGGACAGTTTGTTTTATGGGAAAGATGCGGAAGAGAAATGGAGGACATTTAAAGGTGCAATTTTAAGAGTACAGAATCTTTATGTCCCTGTTCTGTTGAAAGGTAATAGTAAAAATTGGAAAGAGCCATGGTTTTCAAGGGAAATTGGACACTTGGTTCGGTAAAAAGAGAGATCTACAATAATTATAGGCAGCATGGAGTAAATGAGGTGCTTGAGGAGTATAAAGAATGTAAAAATAATCTTAAGAAAGAAATTAGAAAAGCTAAAAGAAGATATGAGGTTGCTTTGGCAGGTAAGGTGAAAGTAAATTCAAAGGGTTTCTACAGCTATATTAATAGCAAAAGGATAACGAGGGATGAAATTGGTCCATTAGAGAGTCAGAGTGGACAGCAATCTGCAGAGCCAAAAGAGATGGGTGAGATATTGAACAATTTCTTTTCTTCGGTATTCACCAAGGAGAAGGATATTGAATTATGTGAGGTAAGGGAAACACGTAGAGTAGCTATGGAAACTGTGAGATTCAAAGAAGAGGAAGTGCTGACAATTTTGAAAAAAATATAAAAGTGGATAAGTCTCCAGGTCCGGACAGGATATTCCCTAGGACATTGAGGGAAGTTAGTGTAGAAATAGCAGGGGCTATGACAGAAATATTCAAATGTCATTAGAAACGGGAATAGTGTCAGAGGATTGGCGTACTGCGCATGTTGTTCCATTGTTTAAAAAGGGCTCTAAGAGTAAACCTAGCAATTATAGACCTGTTAATTTGACGTCAGTGGTGGGAAAATTAATGGAAAAGATACTTAGAAATAATATATATATGCATCAGGACAAACAGGGCCTGATTAGGAACAGTCAACATGGAGTTGTGCCTGGAAGGTCATGTTTGACTAAACGTCTTGAATTTTTTGAAGAGGTTACTCGGGAAATTGATGAGGGTAAAGCCGTGGATGTTGTATATATGGACTTCAGTAAGGCCTTTGACAAGGTTCCTCACGGAAAGTTGGTTAAGAAGGTTCAATTGTTGGGTATTAATGGTGGAGTAGCAAGATGGCTTTCAACAGTGGCTGAATGGGAGATGCCAGAGAGTAATGGTGGATGGTTGTTTGTCAGGTTGGAGGCCAGTGACTAGTGGGGTGCCACAGGGATCTGTGTTGGGTCCACTGTTGTTTGTCATGTACATCAATGATCTGGATGATGGTGTGGTAAATTGGATTAGTAAGTATGCAGATTATACTAAGATAGGTGGGGTTGTGGAGAATGAAGTAGATTTTCAAAGTCTACAGAGAGATTTATGCCAGTTGGAAGAGTGGGCTGAAATATGGCAGATGGAGTTTAATGCTGATAAGTGTAAGGTGCTACATCTTGGCAGGACAAATCGAAATAGGACGTACATGGTAAATAGTAGGGAATTGAAGAATGCAGGTGAACAGAGGGATCTGGGAATAACTGTGCACAGTTCCCTGAAAGTGGAATCTCATGTAGATAGGGTGGTAAAGACAGCTTTTGGTGTGCTGGCCTTTATAAATCAGAGCATTGAGTATAGAAGTTGGGATGTAATGTTAAAATTGTACAAGGCATTGGTGAGGCCAATTCTGGAGTATGGTGTACAATTTTGGTCGCCTAATTATAGGAAGGATGTCAACAAAATAGAGAGAGTACAGAGGAGAGTTACAAGAATGTTGCCTGGGTTTCAGCAACTAAATTACAGAGAAAGGTTGAACAAGTTAGGGCTTTATTCTTTGGAGCGCAGAAGGTTAAGGGAACCCCTGCTAGAGGTCTTTAAAATGATGAGAGGGATAGACAGAGTTGACGTGGATACGCTTTTCCCACTGAGAGTAGGGAAGATTCAAACAAGGGGACATGACTTGAGAATTAAGGGACAGAAGTGTAGGGGTAACATGAGGGGAAACTTCTTTACTCAGAGAGTGGTGGCTGTGTGGTATGAGCTTCCAGTGAAGGTGGTGGAGGCAGGTTCGTTTTTATCATTTAAAAATAAATTGGATATTTATATGGACGGGAAAGGAATGGAGGGTTATGGTCTGAGCGCAGGTATATGGGACGAGGGGAGAATACGTGTTCGGCACGGACTAGACGGGTCGAGATGGCCTGTTTCCGTGCTGTAATTGTTATATGGTTATATGGTTATAAATGTGGCCTCACCAAAAGCCGATGGATCTGCATCATGACGTCCAGACTCTTATATTCAATTCCCCATGTTAGACTAGATATGGGAAATTGCCCCGTCCATTCATTCTATCCGCTGCACCACCGGAATCGAAAACAGCTTCTTCCTCTAGGTTTTCATGCTTCTGACCCATACCTCCACAAGCTCCGGTATTCCTTATCCCTATCCATCGTGGCCATTGGAGTTTGGCTCTGGAAGTGATGCGGTACAATGCTGAGAACTACATTCTGCTCACGGTCTCCTCCCTTTTACTTGAGTGGGCGGCACGGTGGCGCAGCGGTAGAGCCACTGCTTTATTACGCCTGACACCAGGGTTCAATCCTGACTACGGGTGCTGTCTGAACGCAGTTATACGTTCTCCACCTGACCTGCGTGGGTTTTCTCGAAGATATTCGATTTTCTCCCACACCCCAGAGACGTACGGGTTTGTCGGTTAATTGGCTAGTTATAAAACAATGTAAATTGTACCTAATGTGTGTAGAATAGTATTAGTGTGCGGCGATCGCGGGTCGGTGCGGATTCGGTGGCCGAAAGGCCTGGTTCAGTGCTGTATCTCTAAACTACACTAAACTACACTATAACTGATTTGGTTTTGGCAGCAAAAAAAACAAAGCTTTTCACTGTGTCCTGGTACACGTGACAAAAATGACACTAAAATCACCAGAAATGTAATGAAATAGGATATAACGCTCTTGGTCCGGCTGTTGCGTTTGCTCTGATCTTATTATTTAAAAAAAAAATTCAGTGGATATGTCAACACATTCCGCAGATCCTCCCTGAATTTGGACTGCGTCAGGACATAAATACATGTGTTTGTACAGCAACTTAGAACTTGCAACATACGTGCCGTTTGTTCTGTGATAAAAACTGGATCAGTATAAGAGGTGAAACCGTCAATATTTTTGATCCGCCTGTAAACGATGTAAACAAACTGTGTTATCCACAATAATATAAAACTACCGGTTATACAGAAAAGTAACACGATAGATTTTTTGCGGTTCTCTATCTCAGGGTCCTTGACTTTCTCTCCGTTGCTGCAGCCCCGGAGCCCCCTGCGGACTCTACTGGCCACTAATATATGTCCGGCCGTCAGACCATTAAGCAGCAAGATCAGGAAAATCGGGATGCATGGAGTTAAAATGCGGTCAGTTACGTCAAATGCAGCCCAAGAGACGGAATTAAAGAACTCCTGCTTTACTTGACAACGCCAGGGGACACCAGCAATAAACTTGCTTGGTTTGAAAATAAAGTACCAGGGGATTGAGACTAAACAACCCAGTACACTCACTGTCCCGATAACCACACCCGCCATTCTCTCGGTGCAATATTTCGTTTTCAGTTTCTCACAACAAATGGCAACAAACCGATCAAAGGTGAAGGCAACTGTCAGCCAGACAGAAACATGCGTGGATGTCGAAAGTAAGACGAGGATGAGACTGCACACGGGTGTGATGTGCAGGAATGATTGTTGAAAGTGTTTCTTAAAAACACTCCTCAATAAAGGATCAGATATAACGACTAGGAGATCGGCCGTTGCCATTCCCACCATGTAGCGAGTGGTGCATTTGGAGAGACCACACTTCCCTCGGGATAAGATCACAATCGCCACCAAGTTAACTGTAAAAGAGAGGAACGGTAGCAAATAAATCACAGTTTAGTTTAGAGATACAGCGCGGAAACGGGGAACAGCGCAACCCACCGGGTCCACGTCGACCAGCGATCCCGTATATCAACACTATCCTACACCCAATAGTGACCATTTTTTACAGTTACTTAGTGAATTAACCTACACATATGTACGTCTTTGGAGTGTGGGAGGAAACCGAAGATCTCGGAGAAATTCCTCGCAGGTCACGGTGAGAACTTACAAACTCCATATAGACAGCACCCGTAGTCAGGATAGAACCCGGGCCTCCGGTGCTGCATTCGCTGTAAGGCAGCAATACTACCGCTGCGCCACCGTGACCGCTCCACTGCGCCACCGTGACCGCCCGGATCAGGCCTTGAGGAAAATAATGAGTTGCGGGGAACGTCATATTGATCCGCTGATCGAGGGAGGAGAGTGGAGAGTCGTGGGAGGGAACAAATCGGGTGATTTCGTGGAGCGCAAACATTTCATCGGTGAGAATTGGTAGTCACTTCCAATGCGTGACGTTCTTCCTTGCTTTTTTGAAGTCCAGTCTGAAAAAGGGTCTCGACCCGAAACGTCGCCTATTTCCTTCGCTCCATAGATGCTGCCTCGCCCGCTGAGTTTCTCCAGCATTTTGGTCTTGCTTCAAATCGGTATGTCTATTCAGATCTTGACGTTAAGAACACTGGCTGCAGAACTCACATAGGTCAAAACAAGCGTTTAAGGGCTTCCTTAAAATTCAGCCTTGTTTCAATAAACTTGTGATGTCCAGAGCATAATATGGGAAAGTGGCTTGAAAGAGGAAAACAGGAAACTAGAGAGGATGCACTAAAACCGCGAGAGGTGGAAATCTGCAAATAAAACATGAGAATATACAGATCAGAGTGCATGTGTGGAAAGGGAAACAGTTACTACTTCAAGACCGGGACAAACTATCAGAACCGACTGAGTGTTTCGGGTACGAACTGTGATTTTGGGATTGTGGCAGCCCTGAACCAAGACATAAAAATATCAAAAGTCAGTTCAAAGCATTTGATTCAAAGCCGTGCGGGAGAGTTTAGCATTCACCGGGAGAGGTTGGTATGCACGTTCTCGATAAATTGGGACGTTCGATTACTATTATATCGGAAAATATATCAGTGCACTCTCGATGTTTATTAAATCCAGCTGACGAATTGCGAAGGAAAACCATTCTATCGCCAACAAACGTTTCTATTGATCTTGTAAATGCATTTCATACAGAAAAATCCTTGAAGGATAATTTACCCTAGCCGACAAAGGTTCGGATAACGGTTAACAATCCCGCCGTGTGCGCAACGAATGCACTCAATCTGGCATCAGATTTGTCGTATTCGTCAAGCGTCGTATTTTGATTTACAGAAATTTCAGATTTGTCTGTGTTGCCTCCCTCTCTATTTCGTCGTTCTGTTTACTCTTCCACACTGTTCTTTTTAACCCCCGCTTTACTAGAATGACACTGGATTCCAACGTAACAAGCGCAAACATTTATATGTCTTTTCACCAGGAAGCCTCAGTTCTGGCGAGGAACAAATGCGAATGTCCACTAATTATTCTCAACCGGGGAAAATAGTTAATTGTATGTACAACGGAATAATGTCTAATCAATTAATAACTGTAGATTGGCTACTGCATGTTAGCCGATCAAAATGCTTAGTAATGATAACTCCGCCTAATTTTATGATTTATAGTGTAGGAACTGGCCTACTGTCTTCCAGTAGCTGCAGTAGACTGAACGTGTGATGTACTGCTTATATGATGATGAACTAGACAATAAAGATGCTTGTGCTTCAACCTGTGTGAGACTAAGGTATTTACAATAACCATCCGCACTGCGTATTGATAGATATATTGAACCTGGGCATTGTTGAAAGAAGCTATTGTGGTGCGTAGGTCTCAAAACGAAAGAGGACAGGTATTTTGAGAGGCACCTTTATTTATGTTCCTCCCGGTTGTAGGGAAGTCCACACGAGAGAAAGATGGCACCCAAACCCCTGCCTTTAAACCCCCTGGTTAAGGGCCGCCTCCGGACTGAACCCCGTGCCGAGGGGTTCGACAGTTAGGATGGCGCGACCCTTGGGAGCCGCCACACTATTCCACTTTCACTTTCAATATCTTCAAGTTCGGGAGCGGCAGGAGGGAGTTTGGTGATTGGCTGTAAGGTAAACCCTTGGGAGTTTATTTTATTCCATTTCAGAAGCGGTCAGTTTGAAAACTGGCGTGACCAGCTTGGAACACATTCCTTCAAACAGGGTAGCGGGGAGTTCGGTGATTGGCTGTAAGGTAAGCAATTCGCAAATCGTTTTATTGGTTAAGTGGCACATTGGGCATTTTATCAGCAAATATAAGGAAGGTTTGCTGTTGGGGAGCGGCCAGTCGGGGAGCGCCTTGTCGAGGGAAGTGCCTTGTGAGAAAAGTGCGAGTCTTTGGTTCGAGAGTCTTCGGCGAGGAGGCTGAGGAGAGGAGACTACGCAAAAGCCGGAGAGAACGGGACACGGTGAACACACGACGGGTAAGATTAGGCAGTGTGATGCTTGCAGGATGTGGGAGGCCAGGGACACGAATGGTGCCTCTGGCTGCTATAGCTGTGGCATGTGTGTCCCGGTTCAGCTCCTAAAGGACCGTGTTGGGGCACTGCAGAAGCAGCTGGATGACCTCAGGGCCATCCGGGAAAACGAGAGTTTCCTAGACAGGACCTGGGTGAGGCTGTCAAGCTGAGGATACGGGAGTAAGACGGTGTGTGACTGAGAGAAAGGGTAGTAACCGTGGACTGCAGGCGACCCAGGTGGCTGTGCCTAATAAAACAGGTACGCCCTCTTGGGAGCTGTCGGGGTGCGCCGGACACATCGGTGGCTCCAATCCGAGAGATGGGACTCGACTGGTGAGACCGACGTCGGGCAGAGCTATAACGGTGGGTGACTCCATTGTCTGAGGTGCGGAATGGAGATTCTCTGGGAGCAGGCGAGACCCAAGGATGGTCTGTTGCCTTCCTGGTGCCAGGGTTCATGATGTCACAAACCGAATTCAGAACATCGTCGAGAGGGAAGGCGAACAGCCGGCAGTAGTTGTGCATCTAGGCACAAACGACATCGAGAAGAAGAGGAAGGGGGTTCTGCAACGTGAGTTTAGAGAGTTAGGAGGAAGACTGAAAAGCAGGACTTCTAGGGTGGTTATCTCTGGATTGCTTCCAATACCTCGAGCTAGTGAGGACAGGAACAGAGAGATAGGGGATCTGAATGTGTGGCTGAGGGGCTGGTGCAGGGAGCAAGCATTTAGACATAGACCACCGGGATCTCTTCTGGGGTCGGGGTGACGTTCGCAAAAGGGACGGGTTACACCTTAACTGGAGGGGGACCGACGTTCTGGCATGCAAGTTTGCTCGGGCTACACTTGTGGGTTGAAACTAAATATTTGGGGGGAGTGATTGACAAATTGGGAGTTTATAGATGTATTTGAAGGGGAAGTGGGGGCAGGGAAAGTTAGAAAAGACTCCCAAATTAATGGGACGGAAAGTTCCAGAAGGGAATAAGAAAGTAAGGTCAGGGCCAATTACGAGCGGTGCGAGAGGGAAGGTGAATACCGGGGTCAAAGTGTTGTATATGAACGCGCGAAGTATACGAACTAAAGTGGACGAGCTTGAGGCTCAGTTAGAAATTGATGAGTATGATGTGGTGGGAATTACAGACATGACTGCAAGATGGCCAGGGCTGGGAACTGAGTATTCAAGGGTATACCTCCTATCGCAAAGCCAGACAGGTGGGCAGAGGGGGTGGGGTAGATCTGCTGGTATGGAATTAAATTCAGTCCTTTGCATGGGGTGACATTGAAACAGATGCGGAGTCAGATGTTGATAGAACTAATGAATTGTAAAAGTAAAAATACCCTAATGGGACATACTGTACCTACATATCCCCGAACAGTAGCCTGGATATAGGGTGCAATTTGAATCAGGAGTTAAAATTGGCATGGTGTAAAGGTAATGCTACGGTTGTTATGGGAGATTTTCAACGTGCAGGTGGTCTGGGGAAATCAGGTTGGTGCTGGACCCCAAGAAAGGGAGTTTGTGGAGTTCCTAATGATATCATAGAGCAGCTTGTTTTGGAGCCTACCAGGGAGAAGGCAATTCCGGATTTCGTGTTATGTGATGAACCAGATTTGATAAAGGAACTTGAGGTGAAGGAGCCATTAGGAGGTAGCGAACATAATATGGTGAGGTTTGATCTACATTTGGAGAGCGAGAGGGGTAAATCGGAGATGTCAGGGTTACAGTTGAATAAAGGTGACTATGGAGCCATGAGGGGGATCTGGCCAAAGTTGACTGGGAACATACTCTAGGAGGGATGACAGTGGAAAAACAATGGCAGGTATTTCTAGGAATAATACAAAAGGTGCAGGATCAGTCCATTCCAAAGATTAAGAAAGATTCCAAGGGGAGTAAGGGGCGATCGTGGCTGACAATGGACGTCAGGGTCGGTATACAAATAAAATAGAAGTACAACGTAGCAAAGATGAGCGGGGAACAAGAGGATTGGGTAATGTTTAAGAGCAACCGAAGATAACTAAAAAGACAATACGGGGAGAAAAGATGAGTTACGAAGGTAAGCCAGCCAAGAATATAAAGATGGATAGTAAAAGCTTCTTTAGGTATATGAAGAGGAAAAAATAAGTTAAGACCAAAGTTGGTCCCTTGAAGACTAAAAAAGGCGAATTAATTATGGGGAACAAGGAAATGGCAGAAGAGTTGAACAGATACTTTGGATCTGTCTTCACTAAGGAGGACACACACATTATTCCTGATGTACAAGTGGCCAGAAGATCTGGGATGACGGAAATGGTGGTGGGTGACTGATATGACTGAAGGCTGATAAATCTGGGCCTGATGGTCTGCATCGCAGGGTACTTCAGGAAGTGGCTCTGTAAATCGTGGACGCATTGGTGATAATTTTCCAATGTTCTGTAGATTCAGGATCAGTTCCTGTGGATTGGAGATTAGCTAATGTTATCCCACTTTTTAAGAAAGGCGGGAGAGAGAAAACAGGAAACTATAGACCAGTTAGCCTGGCATTGGTGGTGGGGAAGTTGCTGGAGTCAATTATAAAAGATGAAATAGCGGCGCATTTGGATAGCAGTAACAGGATCGGTATGAGTCAGCATGGATTTACAAAGGGGAAATCATGCTTGACTAATCTTCTGGAATTTTTTGAGGATGGAACTAGGTAAATGGACAAAGGAGAGCCAGGGGATGTCGTGAACCTGGACTTTCAGAAAGCATTTCAAAAGGTCCCACAAGGGAGATTAGTTGGCAAAATTAGGGCACATGGTATTGGCGGTAGAGTGCTGACATGGATAGAAAAATGGTTGGCAGACAGAAAGCAAAGACTAGGGATTAACTTGTCCCTTTCAGAATGGCAGGTAGTGATTAGTGGGGTACGGCACGGCTCGGTGCTGGGACCGCAGCTATATATTGACCGCAACAATATACATCAATGATTCAGATTAAGAGATTCAAATTAACAAGAGCAAGTTTGCAGATGACACAAAGGTGGGTGGCAGCGTGAACTGTGAGGATGAAGCTATGAGAATGCAAGGTAACTTGGTCAGCTTGGGTGAATGGGCAGATGCATGGCAGATACAGTTTAAGGTGGATAAATGTGAGATTATCCACTTTGGTAGCAAAAACAGGAAGGCGGATCATTATCTAAATTGTATCATGTTGGGGAAAGGTAAAGTACAACTAGGGGTCCTTGTTCATCAGTCAATGAAAGTCAGCATGCCGGTACAGCAGGAAGTGAAAAAAGAGAATGGCACATTGGCCTTCATAATACGAGGAGTTGAGTATTAGAGCAAAGAGGTCCTTCCGCAGTTGTACATGGCCCTAGTGAGACCAAATCTGGAGTATTGTGTGAAACTTTGAATCCCTAATTTAAGGATGGACATTCTTGCTATTGAGGGAGTGCAGCGTAGATTCACAATGTTAATTCTCGGTATGCGGGAGTATCATAAACTGAGAGAATGGAGTGGCTGCGCTTGTATACTCTGGCAATTAGAAGCATGAAGAGGGATCGTATTGAAATATATAACATTATTATGGTGTTTGGACACGCAAAAGGCAGGAAAGATGTGGCCGATGTTGGAGGAGTCTAGAACCATGGGGCACAACTAAATATAAGGGGTAAGGCGTTTAGAACAGAGATGAGGAAACACTTATTCACACAGAGTTGTGAGTCTGTGGAATGTTCCGCCCCAGAACATTTTCACCCAGAAAGTTGTGGATTTATGGAATTCCCTGCCACAGAGGGCATTGAAGGCCAAGTCACTGGATGGATTTAGAGAGAGTTAGATAGAGCTCTAGGGGCTAGTGGAGTCAAGGGATATGGGTAGAAGGCAGGCACGGGTTATTGATAGGGGACGACCAGCCAATGAATGGCGGAGCTGGCTCGAACGGCCGAATGGCCTCCTCCTGCACCTATTTTCCATGTCTCTATGTTTCTAGAAGGCAATGTAGGCCGGTTGTCTGTATTCTTTAAATAGAGAGCTTGATAGGGCTCTTAAAGTTAGCGGAGTCAGGGGAAATGGGGAGAAGTCAGGAACGGGTTACTGATTGCGGATGATCAGCCGTGATCATAGTGAATGGCGGTGCTGACTCGAAGGGCCGAATGGCCTACTCCTGCATCTATTGTCTATTGTCTATCTGTTTCTCTAAAACCTTCAATTATCACACAACACATATCTCAAATGTGTCATTAAATGAGCTAAGTCGATTTTGAATATGTGGATATGTGGAAAGTCTAATTGTCTTCCCTCCCCCAACAGTTCAAATCCAATTCGTGGCAAGATATTTCCAGTGAAAATCATTTTTGTCATTTGTCTTTTATTTATATGATACAGCATCACGGCTCTAATTATTACATTTTCTTAAGCCAGACGTATACTCTTTTCTCTGTGCTCCTTTCTTTACACATTAAAGTTTCACTAATATGCCACTCCGCTCTTTAGCTGATCGCCAAGCACCTCTAGCCAGTCGGTCACTTCTTTCGGCCCATGTGCCTCAATTATCCATCTCATCAAAACCCAAACCAAATTGCGTTTGGGAAGCATTTATCCTTATTGCAGTGCAGTAACCAGAATACAACACAATCCATTCAACCAATATCACTAATTATGAATTTAAAAGTATTCTATTAGGACTGATGAAACTCAGGCATCCTTAATCGTTTTATAAATTCGCCTGCTACGATTGGGGAAGGATTGACGTATCAACTTTTCTCTGTTGCACATTTCCATATCCTTATTGTTCCTGCATGTTATTTTGTCGTGTTAACGCTTTGCAGGGCGATTACCTCGCAAATTTGTGAAATTCAATTCAACTGTCAACATTCCAACTTGTCAAGTGCTTTGTTAGTTCTTTACGCGTCACCGTTTTCATATTAGAAATATGGCTATCAATTTCGATACACTCATACAATCAATATCGACATTATCCGCAATTTTTTAAATAAACGTGTAATGTCGAAATACTTTATACATAAAGTATTTATATATAGTTATGGAATATTTATATTTGATGTGTGTGTGTATATATATATATATATACACACACACACACATCAAATATAAATATCTCATAACTATATTTATATATATATATATACAGTATTAGGTTGTGGTAAATAACGAAAAAGTAAAGGGTGTGTGAATGTTAATATACACATACATTCAATTTGCAGATACAAGCGATATTGATTATATATGTCAAGTGCGTATATTATATATATATATATAAATATTTCATAACTATATCATGAAATATAAATATTTCATAACTATTTATGCTATATTTATATTTCATGATATAGTTATGAAATATTTATATATATGTATATATATACACACTATATATATAGTTATGACATATTTATATTTCATGATATAGTTTTGAAATATTTATATATATTTAATATACGCACTTGACATATATAATCAATATCGCTTTTAACTGCAAATTGAATGTATGTGTATATTAACATCCACACACGCTTTACTTTTTCGCTATTTACCGCAACCACATTACTGTTGTAATACTGAAATGAGTGTAATAACACAATGTGCATCATATGGTTGACCTAGAAAAGCGTCAATTCTCATGCAGTTGCGAAAGAATCACTTTATCCAAAATCAACTTTCTCCCTAGATTTGTGCGATATTGCATTTCTGATCATTTGGCATTTGTCAACTTGTCGAATGATTTGGTAAAATAAAAAATAGGTATTAAATAGCACCGGCTTCTCTGTTTATTGATCTGTGCAAAGGTAAATTGTTTCAATACATTCATTGCAAAGACCGCTGCATCGATAACAGCAGCGTTTGGACTGAATCCTGAAGTTACATTGTCGCGAGGTTAAAGGAACCGGGCTCTGTTCATCCCCCTGAACCGACGGGTTCAGCAAAACAGCAATTAATTTAAAAAATCAAGTCGTCGTTTACACGGTTCGATACCATGAAGATTGTGCCTCACCTGGAACGCCAATTGCTCCAATAACAGGATAATATATCTCTCGAATCCTCAGAATCACCGGTTGTCCCATTCCCGTCTTCAGCAGAAATCGTGACTCGTGCTGACTTGGAAACCGCGGCTCCGTTAGGATCTCTGAGATAATGCATTGTCATGTGTCCATATTTATAGAGGAGACAGATCAGCAAAAGCACGGGTTGTAATCCTAATTATTGCTGTTGGTTACAGTTGATGGCACAAACAAGTTACGTCAGCACCTTATTTTCCGAGGCAAAATATGAGTTTAGCTTACCACAAACATCTCCATATCGAGGGAACCATGTTCAAACCTCTCTAGGGAGTGGCAGAAAACTGCAATCAAACAGGACAGTTCCAACACCACTAGATAGCCGCATATGCAGTTCTCATTCAAACTTCTGGCAAGTTCAATCCTATCTGAAGTAAACTATAACGGCATTTCCGTAGTGGAGGTGGAATCCAGCGAATATGCTGATAGGGGCAAACTATAAAGCCTTTCACCTTTACTTTGGGGCTGCCCTGGTCCCAATGCGGAAAACCACCGATTGTTTGATGCAATAAGTTGCAGTGAGTGATATCAGTGGTATAACCAATGAAATTCCTCGGCTATATGTTACCTTTTCTTTCCTTAAAAACACCGTGTGCTTCCTTAATAATACATTACCGTTCTCTCACCTAAACTGATTCGCACATCTCAATATTAACGGTTACCCCGCCTCCAACTTCAATTAATAGAAACTGATTCAAAACCGCGGTTCGTGCCCAGATCTTCCCAATTCCCACCAACCTATTACCCTCTTTCGTATTCTCGTATTATATCGGTTCTCAGGTCCCTCCCGCCAACATTTTAATCCTTCTTTCTTAATCTGTAAAGTAGGGTCATCCTTCCCCACTACATACTGCTCCACAGAGCTCTGGCGGTATGGCCCTGGAAAGTTCTTATTGTGATTCATGGGCAGCTCCTTTCTTGATTACACTGACAAAGGGAGTCAAGAGAAGCATCTGAAGGTAAAATGCTGACATCATCTCGGGGTGTATGGTTGGTGAGTTGACGTTAAGGCAAGAGATTGATGCAGTAGAGGTCCAAGTGTTGTGTAGACATTCTGTTTCTTTATTAATAGACATAGCCACGGCACTCACGCACATTCAGTAAATACTTAACAAAGATCCTTGCCGTCGTTCGTGATCGTAACCTTCACTCCCAACAACCACAGCCCACACCTTCTACCGCGTGATTAGTCTGCCCAGATCATGACAGTTCAAGCAAGAGTTCGAGCTCGACCATTGAAGGATCTAGAAACAAGTTGTTTGTCCACACGGTGGCATCACGTGACTCCCCCGCCCCCCAGAACTGAAGTAATGGAGGCTAGTAGGTTTAAGAGTGAGGCGGCCTGATCTCGTGCACAAGTCTCCTGTGCTCGGAGCGAAAACCGGCGGAGTTTAGGGAGGATACGGTCGTAACCCAATACACCGCGAGAGGCCTAACGGAAGTCGCGTTTTGCATTCTAAGATGGCACCTAAAGCAATCTCCTTGAGTACCCTGGGATGCAGACCATTAGGTCCTGGGGATTTATCAGCCTTCAATCCCATCAGTCTACCCAATACTATTTCTCGCCCAATGCAAATTTCTTTCAGTTCTTCTGTCTCCCTAGATCCTCTGTCCTCTCGTACATCTGGGAGATGGTTTGTGTATTCCTTATTAAATACAGAATTAAAGTAACTGTTCAACTCTTCTGACATTTCCTTGTTCCCCATTTCACCTGTTTATGCATTCAAAGGACCCACATTTGGCTTTACTAATATTTTTCTCTTAACATACCTAAAGAGGCTTTTACTATCCTTTATATTCTTGGCAAGCTTACCTTTCTACATCATATGTTCACCCCGTATTGCCCGTTTTGTTACTTCTGTTGCCATTTTAAAGTCTCCGAATCCTCTGGCTTCCCGCTACTCTTTGCTATGTTAGACACGTTTTCTTTTAGTTTTATTACATCCCTAACTTCCCTTTTCAGCCACGGTTGCCTCTTCCTCCCCTTAGAATCTGTCTTCCTCTTTGCAATGAAATGATCCTGCATCTTCCGGATTATGCCAGGATATTCCTGCCATTGCTGTTCCACTGTCATTTCTGCGACGATCCTTTTCTTGTCGACTTTGTTTCGTTCCTTCATAGTCCCATTTCTTCAACTGCAACACTGACACTTCTGATTTAACCTTCTCCCTCTCAAATTGCAGATTAAATCCTATCATATTATGGCCACTGTCGAGTGAGCTTCAGAAGTATTACTTTGTTTAGACCTACGAACATGACAAGGACATGCACCTGGCTGACGCACTCTCGCGGGCTCCCCGAAAGACCCTCAAGGGTCCGCTCTCACCTGATGACGCTTTTGTGGTAATGACTATTTCCTTTATTCCCCCGTCCTGTTTGGAGGACCAAATTACCCAACACTGCTGCTGACGATACCTTACATTCGCTCACCTCCGTCATTATGCGCGGCTGGCCTGACAAGCAATACAATCAACCGCTTCCAGTTCGGCCCTTCTTTGCCGTCCATGATGAACTAGTACTACAAGATGATGTTAGCGTAAAAGGCCACAAGACTGTAGTCCCTGCTTCTCTACACTGCAAGTATTTTTACGCTGTCCATGCGGGACACCCGGGCGTCGAAGCAACTATCCTACGAACAAAAAACATGTTTTACTGGCCTGGCATGACTGATTACATTCTCGAGAATGTGGCATCCCGTGCAGTGTGCAACAGGTTGGCATCTCATCAACAGAAGCAATCACTTCTCTCACACCCGGTTTCTGCCCTCTCGTGGTCTACAGTGGCGACCGACATATTTGAATGGCATGGCAAGCAATACCTTGTTCTTGTCGACTCGAAATCCGGTTGGTTTGACATCGATCTTTTTAGTAGCACACTTCTCACGGGGTTGTTATAAAACTCGCTCGCCTCCTTGCAGACCACGGAGCTCCTTGTCAATTGCTATCTGATAATGGCAGTCAGCACTTCAAAGACTTTGCTACACGCTGGGGTTTTCACCACATCCCTGAATATCCTCAGTCAAATGGGCTGGCTGAACGCGCCAACAGGAATGCCAAACAATTAATGTAACGATCCCACTGAGCAAAATCAGATGTGTACCTGGACATGCTCAACCTGCGCAACATCTCCCGCGACCCGATCTTGGGTTCACCCGCTCAGCGTCTGCTGTCCAGGCAGATCCGAGCCAAAGTGCCTGTGGCGGGTCAGGCACTAGTCCCGCAGGTGGTACCACCATCAGAGGTCCAGTCCAACAAAAGCGCGACATTCAAAAAGGGTGGTTTGCGAAAACGAGCAGACCGCTTCCACCATCAGCCATGGGGCAAGTGGTTCGTCTGCAAACCGACAAAGGTCATGACCGCATCGTCGTAATATCTGGAACTGCCTCTGAGCCACGTTCGTGCTTGGTCAAGGCCGATGGCGGCACCTACAGGCGTAACAGGCAACATATCCTGCCTGTGAATGAGCCAGCACCACCTCCGTAATTTCCTGACCGTACAAGTGTACTTTCATCCACAACCAGCGGCATCGACCCGACTGCACCAGCACGCCAACCTGTTTCTGAAACGGTTACTTTGCCGATGGTTACACCACCTTCGCATGGGCCAAAGTCTCCGGTCTCACCGGGAATGCCGTTTCAATGTCCAACACCTATTACACCACCGATCGTGTCCCCGGTGGCAAATTGACATGGATTATATCGCACACTCGCTGGTCGTGTTTGTAAGCCCGCCGTAAAGTACCCGGGATAAGTTTGATCTTCCTCCAGTTTATTGCGATATAATATGTATGTTTTATATAGTCAGTAGTTTTGTATTTATGCATGCTTTATATATTCAGTAGTTTTTTATTTGAATTTGAATAAGAGAGAGGTAGATTAGTGTCACTCATACTGTGGCTCCGCCCACAGGCTTAATAGACGGATATATATATATCTCTCTCTCTCTCTCTCTCTCTCTCTCTCTCTCTCTCTCTCTCTCTCTCTCTCTCTCTCTCTCTCTCTCTCTCTCTCTCTCTCTCTCTCTCTCTCTCTCTCTCTCTCTCTCTCTCTCTCTCTCTCTCTCTCTCTCTCTCTCTCTCTCTCTCTCTCTCTCTCTCTCTCTCTCTCTCTCTCTCTCTCTCGCTCTCTCTCTCTCTCTCTCTGTCTCTCCTCCTCTCTCTCCTCGCTCTCTCTCTCTCAGATTATGCATGCTGTAATGAAGTCACATCTGCAGAGTTGCTGATAAAAGACTTTGGATTCTTACCGCTTTGTGGGAACCTGATCTTTATTCAACAACCATACTACCTGGTCCGTGACAAACTGGTGCCATAATCATCGGTCACAAGGCAGTCATCCCAACTGCCCTACGGGACAAATATGTTGAAGCCGTCCACAGGTGTGGAAGCAACCATACTTCGAGTTAAGAAAATGTAAAGGAATTCGGAATGACCGAATTCGTGCATGAGAAAGTTGAAACCTGTGCTATCTGCAACAGCCTGATGCCACGCCCACAGAAGCAGCCCCTGCTCTCACACACTGTTCCTGCCCTGCCTTGGTACACACTTGCTTCTGACATATTTGAGTAGCGTGGCAAATATGTTGACCCTTAATCGGGGTGGTTCGAAATCGACCTGCTCCAAAGCCTGCAGTAATCCAAAATCTGGCGCGCCACTTTTCAACATAAATGTATAAGGGGTAAGAGTGTTGTAAAAACAAGCCTGAAGGCTTTGTGTCTCAATGCAAGGAGCATTCGTAATAAGGTGGATGTGTTGAATGTGCAGCTAGCTATTAATGACTATGATATAGTTGGGATCACGGAGACATGGCTCCAGGGTGACCAAGGCTGGGAGCTGAACATCCAGGGATATTCAATATTCAGGAGGGATAGAGAGAAAGGAAAAGGAGGTGGGGTAGCGTTGCTGATTAGAGAGGAAATTAACGCAATGGAAAGGAAGGACATTAGTTTGGAGGATGTGGAATCGGTATGGGTAGAACTGCGAAACACTAAGGGGCAGAAAACGCTGGTGGGTGTTGTGTACAGGCCACCTAACAGTAGTAGTGAAGTTGGAGATGGTATCAAACAGGAAATTAGAAATGCGTGCGACAAAGGCAAAACCGTTATAATGGGTGACTTCAATCTACATATAGATTGGGTGAATCAAATTGGCAGGGGTGCTGAGGAAGAGGATTTCTTGGAATGTATGCGGGATAGTTATCTAAATCAACATGTAGAGGAACCAACGAGAGAGCAGGCTATTTTACACTGGGTATTGAGTAATGAGGAAGGGTTAGTTAGAAGTCTTGTTGTACGTGCCCCCTTGGGCAAGAGTGACCATAATATGGTTGAGTTCTTCATTAGGATGGAGAGTGACATTGTTAATTCAGAAACAATGGTTCTGAACTTAAAGAAAGGTAACTTTGAGGGTATGAGACGTGAATTGGTCAAGATTGACTGGCAATTAATTCTAAAAGGGTTAACGGTGGATATGCAATGGAAGACATTTAAAGACTGCATGGATGAACTACAAAAAATGTTCATCCCAGTTTGGCAAAAGAATAAATCAGGAAAGGTAGTACATCCGTGGATAACGAGGGAAATCAGGAATAGTATCAAAGCGAAGGATGATGCGTAAAAATTAGCCAGAAAAAGCAGCATACCGGAGGACTGGGAGAAATTCAGAGACCAGCAGAGGAGGACAAAGGGCTTAATTAGGAAAGGAAAAATAGATTATGAAAGAAAACTGGCAGGGAACATAAAAACTGACTGCAAAAGTTTTTATATATATGATAACAAAGCACTATATGTGAAAAGAAAGAGAAACACTCTATATGTGAAAAGAAAGAGATTAGTTAAAACAAATGTAGGTCCCTTGCAGTCAGAAACAGGTGAGTTGATCATGGGGAACAAGGATATGGCGGACCAATTGAATAACTACTTTGGCTCCGTCTTCACTAAGGAAGACATAAATAATCTGCCGGAAATAGCAGGGGACCGCGGGTCAAAGGAGTTGGAGGAATTGAGTGAAATCCAGGTTAGCCGGGAAGTGGTGTTGGGTAAATTGAATGGATTAAAGGCCGATAAATCCCCAGGGCCAGATAGGCTGCTTCCCAGAGTACTTAAGGAAGTAGCTCCAGAAATAGTGGATGCATTAGTAATAATCTTTCAAAACTCTTTAGATTCTGGAGTAGTTCCTGAGGATTGGCGGGTGGCAAACGTAACCCCACTTTTTAAGAAGGGAGGGAGAGAGAAAACGGGGAATTACAGACCAGTTAATCTAACATCGGTAGTGGGTAAACTGCTAGAGTCAGTTATTAAAGATGGGATAGCAGCACATTTGGAAAGTGGTGAAATCATTGGACAAAGTCAGCATGGATTTACAAAAGGTAAATCATGTCTGACGAATCTTATAGAATTTTTCGAGGATGTAACTAGTAGCGTGGATAGGGGAGAACCAGTGGATGTGGTGTATCTGGACTTCCAGAAGGCTTTCGACAAGGTCCCACATAAGAGATTAGTATACAAACTTAAAGCACACGGCATTGGGGGTTCAGTATTGATGTGGATAGAGAACTGGCTGGCAAACAGGAAGCAAAGAGTAGGTGTAAACGGGTCCTTTTCACAATGGCAGGCAGTGACTAGTGGGGTACCGCAAGGCTCAGTGCTGGGACTCCAGCTATTTACAATATATATTAATGATCTGGATGAGGGAATTGAAGGCAATATCTCCATATTGCGGATGACACTAAGCTGGGGGGAAGTGTTAGCTGTGAGGAGGATGCTAGGAGACTGCAAGGTGACTTGGATAGGCTGGGTGAGTGGGCAAATGTGTGGCAGATGCAGTATAATGTGGATAAATGTGAGGTTATCCATTTTGGTGGCAAAAACAGGAAAGCAGACTATTATCTAAATGGTGGCCGACTAGGAAAAGGAGAGATGCAGCGAGACCTGGGTGTCATGGTGCACCAGTCATTGAAAGTAGGCATGCAGGTGCAGCAGGCAGTGAAGAAAGCGAATGGTATGTTAGCTTTCATAGCAAAAGGATTTGAGTATAGGAGCAGGGAGGTTCTACTGCAGCTGTACAGGGTCTTGGTGAGACCATACCTGGAGTATTGCGTACAGTGTTGGTCTCCAAATCTGAGGAAGGACATTATTGCCATAGAGGGAGTGCGGAGAAGGTTCACCAGACTGATTCCTGGGATGTCAGGACTGTCTTATGAAGAAAGACTGGTTAGACTTGGTTTATACTCTCTAGAATTTAGGAGATTGAGAGGGGATCTTATAGAAACTTATAAAGTTCTTAAGGGGTTGGACAGGCTAGATGCAGGAAGATTGCTCCCGATGTTGGGGAAGTCCAGGACAAGGGGTCACAGCTTAAGGATAAGGGGGAAATCCTTTAAAACCGAGATGAGAAGAACGTTTTTCACACAGAGAGTGGTGAATCTCTGGAACTCTCTGCCACAGAGGGTAGTCGAGGCCAGTTCATTGGTTATATTTAAGAGGGAGTTAGATGTGGCCCTTGTGGCTAGGGGGATCAGAGGGTATGGAGAGAAGGCAGGTACGGGATACTGAGTTGGAGGATCAGCCATGATCATATTGAATGGCGGTGCAGGCTCGAAGGGCCTAATGGCCTACTCCTGCACCTAATTTCTATGTTTCTATGTTTCTATTTCTCCGTACACGGTGTCCCCGCACGCCTCTTGTCAGTCAATTTGCCAGTGTTTTAAAACCTTTGCTCAACGGTGGGATTTTCTCCACGTCACCAGCAATCCAGAATTCCCACAATCAAACGGACTTGCAGAACGAGCTGTCCGGAGCGCCAAGCAATTAATGGAGTTCGCACACATTGGTAAACCCGATATCTGACTGGACCTGCTGAACCTGAGAAACATCGCCTGTGACCCAGTACTGAGTTCTCCTGCCCATCGCAAGATGTCCCACCAGTTGCGTGCCTGTGCCCGAACAACTGCTGCAGCCACAGGTACGCCCATCACTTGCTGTCCAGAAACAAATCCAGCTGAAACACGATACACAAAAGCGACTTTTAGATGTCCAACAAACAACTTACACCTCTCTCCAGTGGCCAAGGCTTCGCCTTCAAACCAACAAGCGCTATGGCCACTTGTGTTCCATCCACAGCCCCGAAAAAGAGCCACGCTCATAACTGGTGAACGCAGACGGAAGGATCTACAGACGCAACCGTCAACATTTACTTCCTGTGAAGGAACCACGGTCTGCTGTCTCGTATCTTGATACTCCGCGTCCGATCTACCCATCCACTGACGGATGTCTCTTCCCTCACGACCTGCATTTGCAGACCCACCCCTAGTCGTTTCCCCAGCTCCCGCACCACCGCGCTCGGTGCCCAGCTCGCCTGCCTCGCCGTGTTTGTCTCCCGAGTCCTCAATGCTCCCGCCGCCCAAGATTCCAGCATTCTCGCCGGTGAAGGGAGGTAATGCGGATCTGTACCGTACGCGCGTATGCCGCCCGTTTGACACCGGGACTTTTCTTGAACCAGCTGAACTATTGGCGTTTCGGATATATTATTAATCAGTCAGCACCTAGCAACGTGCTTATACATATATATCACTTTAGAGTAGCTGTGTTTCACTTTTTATACGTACAAGGAAAGATGTATATTGGTCACTGTACTTACTTACCAATGTAGTGCTTTGTTATCAGAAGCTATGCCTACTATCATAACATTCATATTATCGCAACCCGACATGTGCTGCCAGTCAGCACTGCTGCATGGTAGGATTAATATGCTGCAGAATGTTGTATACGTTACTCAATAATAACTGTTGTATCAGATCCGTATCTGCGATTACATGGCCGTTCGTAGGGGGGGGGGGGTTGCGCGTTGGGTGCGGTCTCACCCCTTTTTTCCAAAATAAAAACAAATTCCGAGAACAAAAATTGGAGCGCAATCACTTTGAAGGAATTTACCCGAAATTCGGGACATTCCGGCTCCGGCCCACGGAATGATAAAAAAAAACCATTTGCAGAACTTCCGGTGGCGCTATGGAGTAGGGGAGACTCACGCCGACTATCTGCGGAAAAATCCGCTGGCAAACGGAGGAAAAAGACGGGACCTACCTGCAGAAAACGGCACCGGCTGCTTGCATCAAGTTTGTGACGTCATCATGCGCGCGACACCGGCGGTATGTCTATGCAACATACCCCCACTCAAGACGAGAAAAACCGGTAAGGCCAAAGAAGTCGGCCCAACTGAGGCCTCGGGCTCAGTTTTAACATCGTCCCAAGAAGACAACTCAAAGAAGAAGAAAAAAGACAGAAGTGGAAGAACTGAGAATTGTTCTTGCACAGGAAATCTCAAATATAATGGAAGAATTAAAAAAACTTAAACAGAACTTCAAGGAAGAGCTGAAATCTTTTAAAGATGAAATTAAAGAATAATTTAAAGAAGAAGTTACAGCCTCTGTACATGAAGTTCTGGAAGACTGCAAGTTAAAAATTGAAGAACATTTGAATGAAAGGATTGAAGAGGTAAATGATGAACTAAATTCGATGGAATCCAGATTTAACTCGAAGTCGGAGCCTATCTTCCAGACACTAAATCAACAACACGGTGTTGTAAAGGAATTAGAGAAAATTGCTGATACCAGCTCCCAAACTACAAAAACTTCTCACCGAGAACAAACGTCTATCAGACTTATTACATCAAATAACCGAAAAATGTATTGACCTGGAGGGATTGAAGAATCGTGGGCGTCCAGGAAGGCACAGAGGGGAACCGTGACCGTGAATTTGCTGCAGAACTATTGAAAAAAATCTTGACTTTGGATCAAGAACCTTTACTTGCTCGGGCACACAGAGCATTGAGACGCCGCCCAAGGGCTGGCGACCCCCCCAAGACAACTGATAGTGAGGGTGCAATATGATCAAGTTTTGGATGATATGATGAAGAAAATCGTTCGCAGCAGAAATCTCGTATTTGAAGGAGACAAGATCAGTATATTTAGAGATTACCCTGTGGAGGTTGCCAAGAAGAGAGCGGTGTTTACAGACACAAGAAGAATACTTAAGAATATAAAAAATCTGAGATATGGACTGATGTACCCCGCAACACTAAGAGTCACCTACGAGCAGAAGGAATATTTCTTCATCAAACACACAGAAGCACTTGAATTCACCCAGAACATCGAGAATAAGACCGAAGATTGAATAATATCCAACACCCAACACTCAACATACACCTGACGGTACCGGATATCATTACCCAGCAGAGAAGAAATTGAATTTTAAATTACTATACTTAAGAACTGCTCAAAATGTATGATAAGAATTGAGCATTTATCTTGCTATTGATATATCATATTTACATTTTTGTACAAATGTTTAACAACTATTACTAATCATGAATACTAATTATTACTAATTATTGTTAACTGGATCAATCCAGAATTAACTAAAAGTATGAACTATAAGTAAAGTGTGATTCAGGCTATTTATTGATAAAAATCTAGGAGGTTTTCTCTTTGATACTTTTCATTTTGATCACTCTTTGACAATTATTTTCTTTTTTTGCCATATAAGACTAACATTTCACTTTGAGACTAATAATTATTTCACTAATGGAATATAACTATTGGTTACCTCCCCAAAATTGTTTTTATTGAAATTGAAACTTTTCTTTTAAGGAAAGTACGGAGCTAGTAATAATTATTTTTACAAAAGGCTACGGAAGTCCTTAGATGTTTAGTCACATTAGGGTGGCTTTCACTAACTGCACTAATTACAGTTGTAGTTTTCTTCTTTTTTTACTCTATACACTTTACTAACAAAACATTTTTTTTTCTATCTTATATCATAGTATAATTTGTATTTCGAATGGAATTATAGGTTTTAGTTA
Source organism: Amblyraja radiata (assembly GCF_010909765.2). Taxonomy (NCBI): domain Eukaryota; kingdom Metazoa; phylum Chordata; class Chondrichthyes; order Rajiformes; family Rajidae; genus Amblyraja; species Amblyraja radiata. The sequence goes on along the minus strand of NC_046004.1, from coordinate 1,416,492 downwards.
AGGAGATATGTCCGGATGCAAAACCGACGAGACTTAACGTTCATCTACCTGATGTTCGGGTATAAGGTAGGGTTTAATGTGCTGAGCCATCTGCTCTATCATAGACCACCCTAATCATAAGATGCAAGACGTTAATATGAAATTTGCGGGTGAAGGAATTAAATTCTGTAGCTGGAATGTTAAGGGAATTAACGAACCAATCAAGAGAGGTAAAGTATTACCTCATTTAAAATCACTTAAACCAGATATAATATTTCTCCAGGAAACACATCTTAAAAAGGAAGCACAACATAGATTGAAAGCAATATTGATTGCTAAAGCGTATCACTCTTCATTCTCACATAAATCTAGAGGGGTTGCAATATTAATCCCCAAAGGTATACCTTTTAAACATATATCAACTATAGAAGATATCGAAGGCAGATATATTGTATTAGTAGGGGAGTTATACTCAAAAAAAGTGACTCTTCTTAATGTATATGGACCAAATTTTGATAGCCCCCTGTTCTATAAGAGAATACTCAACATTATCCCGGAATGCACACAACATAACTAATAATTGGTGGAGACTTAAATTGTACACTGGATGCTTATTTAGACAGATCATCAACTCAAAGAAAATTAAAATCTCAGTCAAGTGAATTTCTAATCTCATATTAATACTACCTACATTAAGGATGTCTGGAGAATTGAAAAGCCCATCCGGTCGAGAATGTTCATTTTACTCACCGGTGCATAAAACTTACTCAAGGATAGACTATTTCTTAGTAGACTCTAAACTTATCCCATTTACCTATACTCGCAATATCATAATATCATAATCTCGGACCAGCTCCACTAACATTTATGATTAAACTAAACGGAATGTCCGAGAAACAGTCACAATGGAGACTTAACCCCCACATCTTAAAAGAAAAGGTATTTCATGAATACCTTGTAAAACAGATTAATATGTTCTTTGAGGCTAATGATAGCCTTGGAAATTCTGCTTCCCTTCTTTGGGAAACATTGAAAGCATTTGTACGAGGAGCATTAATCTCTTCCCAATCATTTTTTAACAAAGAGAGTTGGACCAAACAACAGACATTGGAAATGGAAATAGGGCAATTAGACATAGAAAATGCAGCAGTACCATCTATGGTAAAACACAATAAAATTGCAGTACTGAAATATAAGTTAAATAAGATATACTCAGACCAAATTATAAAACTTTATCAACATACAAAACAATTCAATTTTGAATTTGGTGATAAACCACAAATACCACGTCAACTTCGTAAACTGGACGGGGGAAAAAACTATTTACAAAATTAGATCAGACAAGGGAGAAACATTAACACTGCCTAAAGATATTAATGACAGATTTTTACAATACTATCAAAAACTGTACTCATCTAAAACGACAGGACAATCAGCAGGAATTGAATTTTTTAACCGAAATGTAATCTTACTGGTTTAGATCTGATAGAGAGAGAATTACTAGGTGCTGAAATTACGGTAAAAGACCTCGAAGTCAATTAGATCTTTAAAAAACGGCAAGGCCGCAGGTCCTGATGGCCTAAGTCCTGAATTTTATCAAAGTATGATCTGATTTTCCCACGTTTACAGACACTGTACAAATACGCTTACACTCAACAGAAACTCCCAGAAACTTTAAATGAATCTACAATCACACTTATACCAAAAACTGATCAGGATCTTGAAGACCCAGGTTCAAATAGAGCAATAGCTCTCTTAAATACTGTTCAGAAAATATTAACCAAAATCCTATCTCATAGATTGAGTTTAGTGATTAACAAATTAATACACCCCGACCAAACAGGTTCTATTCCAAAACGTTACTCATTTTATAATTTTAGAAGACTATGCAATATTATATACTCAAATCGAATTCCTAATGCAGATTTAGCAATTACTGTATATCGTTAGATGCTGAAAAAGCATTTGACCAGGTAGAATGGTCATATTTATTTTCGGTGATGGAAAATTTTCAATTGGGAGAGAAGTACTGTACATGGGTTAAATTGTTATATTCTAACCCAACAGCTACAATATTAACAAACCAAATGTTATCAACTAAATTTAATCTTTCTAGAGGTTGTAGACAAGGATGTCCACTAACACCACTATTATTTGCTCTTGCAATTGAGCCATCAGCAGAAACTTTAGAGCCCACCCAGAAATACACGGGTACAACACTAGAGATACAAGGAATAAAATCTCTTTATATGCAGATGATGTATTAATATATATTACAAAGTTAGAAACTAGTGTTTCAAATCTATTAAATTTAATAACTCAATTTGGTCAGTTTTCAGGGTACAGAATTAATTGGAATAAAAGCGAAATCATGCCAATAACAAAACTCAATTTACATACACTTCAACAATCCCCTTTTAAAATAGTTAAAGACAAACTTAAATATTTAGGAATTTATGTAACTAAGACATACACTACTTTATTTAAATTAAACTTCCCACCTTTAATGAATAAACTACATACGAATATTCAGTATTGGAAAACACTTCCCATTTCAATGCTGGTTAGAATTAATGCTAGAAAAATGACATTTTTACCGCAATTACTGTACCTATTTCAATTAATTCCGATATATATCCCAACATTTTTTAAAAGTCGATTCCATTGTTACAAGCTTCATTTGGGATTATAAGTATCATAGAATAATCAAAAAACATTTATGTAAATCAAAGGTAAATGGAGGTTTAGCCTTGCCAAATTTTTGTTTTATTTTTGGGCAGTCCATATTAAATACATGAATTTCTGGCTGGAGGAAATTGACCAGCAACCAGATTGGTTAAGGATGGGAAAGGAAGACGGTTTTCCTTTTGAAATCGGTTCGATTATGTTTGCTCCCACAAAACTGCACAAAAAAAAAACAATAGGGAAAACCCTATAATACATAGTGGAATACGAATTTGGAAACAATTTTAAAAAAAGCTTTAAAATTGGATAATATATCACTATGTCTTTCCATTGTAACTAATCCTTTATTTAAACCATCCATATTGGATAAAAGTTTCCCACAAGTTTCTCACAATGGAAAACTTACGGAAATAAAAAGATTGGACATCTTTATAGGAAAGGCATTTTTCTTTCATTTCAAGAGTTTAACAGATCTATGGACTACACTCAAATATTTTTTTCAGATAACTACAAATTAGAGATTACGTTAAATCTAATACACAAGATTATAGGACTAGGGAACCAGAAATGATTGATGAATGCTTGAATAAGCATCCTAACACTGAAAAATTAATAACTTATATTGATAACACACTATTAGACAGCGAGGTACCATCGATGGAATTATATAGATACACTAGGGAAAATGAATTAGGTCAACCTATAACGAAATATATTTTGACCGAAAGTCTATAACATATACATCAATGCTCGTTAAATGCCAGACATGCGTTAATACAATTTAAAGTTTTACAAAGATTACATTACTCCAAAATAAAGCTAAATAGAATTTTCCCACATATTTCTCCTATCTGTGATAAATGTCTGCACCTAGAGGTCAATTTAACACATACTTTTGCAAATTGTACAAACATTTCTGGATTGATATTTTTGGAATAATTGTTAATACTAAATTGGATCCAGACTCAAAACTAATGACACTTGGAATATCAGAATAACGTTTAACACTCACAACATGCCAAATAAACGTCCTCGACTACAGTATAATAACTGGGAAAGTATTAATATTACAATTTTGGAAAGGCCCTATAACCCCCACAATTAAAATGTGAATCGTGGAAATGTCGGAGACCCTACATCTTGAAAGAATTATAATTGTCTTAATGGACAAACAAGAACTTTTTGTTAAAATATGGTCCCCATTCATTAACTATTTGAAGGGATAGATTGGCTCGGCACGGAAACCTACAGTGGCTTGCAAATGTTTTCATACCCCTTGATTTTTCCCACATTTTGTCACGTTACAACCACAAACGTAAATGTATTTTATTGGGATTTTATGTGATAGACCAACACAAAATTGTGCATAATTGAGACTTGAGACTGGGGCGGAGGTTCACCTTCCAGCAGGACAACGACCCTAAACATACAGCCAGAGCTACAATGGAATGGTTTAGATCAAAGCATATTCATGTGTTAGAATGGCCCAGTCAAAGTCCAGACCTAAATCCAATTGAGAATATCTGGCAAGACTTGAAAATTGCTGTTCACAGACGCTCTCCATCCAATCTGACTGAGCTTGGGCTATTTTGCAAAGAGGAATGGGCAAGAATTTCAGTCTCTAGTTGTGCAAAGCTGGTAGAGACATACCCCCAAAAGACTTGCAGCTGCACTTGCAGCGAAAGGTGGTTCTACAAAGTATTGACTCAGGGGGGCTGAATATTTTGCACGCCACACTTTTCCGTTTTTTATTTGTAAAAAAGTTTGAAAACCATGTATCATTTTCCTTCCACTTCACAATTATGCGCCACTTTGTGTTGGTCTATCACATAAAATCCCAATAAAATACATTTACGTTTGTTGTTGTAACGTGACAAAATGTGGAAAAGTTCAAGGGGTATGAAAACTTTTGCAAGCCACTGTAACTGAAGCTTGAACTCACGATTAGATGAAAAGTTATACTTTATAATTACGTACCTATCTCCAATGACGTATTATTAGTAATTCATTCCACTTTTTTTTTTTTTTGACATTTGTATATTCTTTTTTCTCTCTCTCTTTCTATCTATATAAAAAACTAGAAACAGAATCAATCCACAATTGAAAGTATGAATAATGTATGATTGCTGTATATGAAAAGTTTTTACTATAATATGTAACTATATTTTACAATAACATGTTTGCTTCTAATGAAAATATTTTTTAAAAAAGAAAAAAAAAAGATCTTGATACAATGGTTGAGTGGTCACAACAATGGGACATGCAGTTCACCCCTTCCAAGTGTGAACCCATGCGTGTCACCAGAAAGAGAAACCAGGCGAAACATCACACTACATCCTTGGTGCCACCCTTGAAGAATCCAAACAAACCAAGTATCTTAGCATCAAATCTGCGCAGGAATGATCAGACTCATCATGCAACGATGAAAGCCACAGGTGTCCTAAACTTTCTGAAACGCAACTTTAATCATTGTTGAACTTCTGTCAAGGAAAAGCTAAACTTCACCCTAGACTTCACTTTGACCCATGCACAAATAAAAACATTTCTTCCCTCGAACGTGTCCAAAGACATGCAGCTCGATGTGTTACTAATACCTATGAGAGAGAAGCGAGTTTTACCAAACTTCTAAATTCACGGGGGTGGAAGCCTCTCCAAGACAGACGTGAAGCTCACCGTTTGACCTGTTTTTACAAAATGTTGTACACCAAACCCATATCAATTAGCAGCCGACGAGGGCATTCCATCCAATTTGAAATACCAGCTACCAAGGCACATGTGTACAGTGATTCATTCTTCCCCCGCTCAATTAAAGCATGGAATAGTCTTCACCCTTCCATTGTTACCCAACCAGATGCAACTAAATTTAAGGTAGGTCTTTCTTCTCAAGAACCCTTTCTGGCGCAAGTCCGCACTCCACCACCTCCAGTTTAAATTCCATTTGGAATATTTTGGAGGACCAGGAAACCAAGAACCAAGATTAGAGGGTATGTGGAGGAGAGAACCGCAGATGCTGGTTTACACCAACGATTGACAAAAAATACGGGAGTAACTTAGCGGGACAGGCAGTGTATGTAGAGAGAATGAATGGGTGACGTTTCGAGTCGGTGGTGGCACATGACGTTGTTCATTTCGGCAAGGAATGTGAAAGAAGAAAATGTCGATCCGGGTAGAATTCAACATTACTGGACGACTTTTGTTTTCTTGTGATGGATTTGAAAAGTGTCCGATCTGCAAAGGGAAATGTGACAAAATTCACATTGAGGCCCTATGAGATTACTTTGAAGACGGTGAATACGAGAACGTGAGAATCTGAAATTCAGGACCGCTTCTTTTAAAGTAATCCGATGTATATTTAAGCAACAAGAGTCGCGTTGTATATTTTCTTAGAGGGACTATCGGAGTTCAGACGTTCCATATTCAGTGTGAAGAAGGCAGATAATTTTACTTCCCTGGGACAAAATCAGATAAATTCTAGGCATGCAATGATTGGATTCCGTAGTTTCCTGGAGTGTGGGGTTGAGATTGTATAAGATGTGCCGCGATCATACCGAGTGGCAACGCAGAGAGGAGTGGACAATTTACTCTGCGTCGTTGGATTAACCAATCACTCTAATTGTGAACTAAATGACTCGCAGTCCATCGTCAAACTGGAAGCCCAGAAGCCAACGGATTGTATTTGGGATTATTGAGTGAAACAGATCAAAATAAATCAACCAAACGACATGAGGTGGAGAGCTAAGTTTGCTGGAGTTTGAAACAATATCCCTATTGCTTGAAGGATGTTGCACACATTTTCCTTTCCTCTACATCACCACAATCCCCGGTCTTTTGAGTTTCTCAGTCAATTCACTGAACTGATCACAACTTTTCACAGCGAGGGCGATGTAATCAGGTTGTGAAAATGTCTGTGATCTTTATTTTTAACTCAGTTAAGACGCACTGTCCCCATGGAGACGGTAAATGGAATAGTGTCGCCGGAATGGTATACCCAAACATTTCACTAGGGGGAGGTGCAAGCTAACCGTTCCGGGGAGATTGTTTAGGTGAGGAATAGTGATAAGAAGGATGTAAGGAAGGGGGGAGGTTGAGCGGAGAAGCAGAAGCGTGAAAACGTGAAATGGTGGACGAGACAGAAGGCGGAAGAGTGATAGTGGGGCATAGAAAGAGAGAACGACAGGAGGGGCCAGATAAACGGTCGCTTGCAGATTCCGCAAGTTGCCAAGCTACCTGGTTTGGAAACCTCTGTTTCATTATCACGTGTCCCATATCCTGAAACTGCTTCCTCAGTGAGGCCGTAGCGGGAGAGCTGCTGCCTCACAGCGCATGAGACATGGGTTCGATCCTCACGTACGCCAGTGCCTGTACATACGGGGTTTGTACGTTCTCTCCGTGACCTGCGTGGGTTTTCTCCGAGATCCAAAGACGTATAGGTTTTGTATATTAATTGGGTTTGTATAAATGTAGAATTGTTCCCAGTGTGTGTCGAATAGTGTCAGTGTGTGGGGATTGCTGGTCAATGGGCCGAAGGGCCTGAATCCGCGATGTATCTCGAAACTGTTACAGCCAGAAGCCGCGGTCTGCGGAGCATCTAGCCGGGGGCGCGGCGTCTGGACCCTGGGATCCCTCGCTAGGGATCGCCGGAGAAGATCTCCGACCGCAGGTTCGCGGCCGATAACATTCTGAAGCCGCGGTCTTCGGAGCTTCTAGCCGCAGGCGCGGCGTGGATTTAAAATTCGTAGAGGGATCCCTCTCCGGGAATCCCAGGAGAAGAGCTCCGACCGCCGGCCTGCGGCCTACAGCATTCTGAAGCCACGGTCTCCGGTATGGAAGCGCTGACTTATCTTCCCGACGAGACTGTCTGTACATATGACCGTCCGCAACGGCGACTGCGGAGGTGTACGGCCCGACCACGGAGGAACAATGGAGGAGGACTGACTGTAGTCTGTGCTTCCATCACAGATAGAATGCAGTGGTGGATGTTTGTGTAAAATTTTATTGTGTGTTCTTTTTAGATTGTACCGCTGCTGGCAAATACATTTCACTGCACATTATTGTTTATAAGATATGTCTGCCTAAATGAATAAAAATGATTGATTGATTGATTGATTGATTGATTGATTGATTGATTGATTGGTTGATTGATTGCTTGATTGATTGCTTGATTGCTTGATTGCTTGATTGCTTGATTGATGGATTGATGGATTGATTGATTGATTGATTGATTGATTGATTGATTGATTGATTGATTGATTGATTGATTGATTGATTGATTGATTGATTGATTGATTGATTGATTGATTGATTGATTGATTGATTGATTGATTGATTGATTGATTGATTGATTGATTGATCAGGAAATATTGTATGTTTAAAGGAATAATGTCTCATCAGTTAATAATATGTAAATATCCGTCCACACTGCGTATTGATGTATGTATTCAACCTCAGCATTGCTGTTGCTGAAGGAAGCCATTACACTTTCATTATGAATATCTGCTTTCCTAAAACCTTCAATTATCCCACAACACATCTCAAAAGTGCGATTACATTGGCTAATTCGATATTGAATGTGTGTATCCTCTAACCGTGCATGTTTCCTGATCAATGAGAATCAATTTAACCGAACCCCTCGATGTGTGGACTTGGAAATCTTCAGATTTTGCATCACCGTGTCCTTGTATACAGTATATTTGAAAATAGTCTAAGTATCCTCCCTCCACTAATAGTTCGAAGAAAATTCATGGCAGGACTTTTTCAGTGAAACCATTTTTATCAATTGTCTTGTATTTATTTGCTTCGTATTCATGGCTCTAATTATTGAATTATCTTTAGGCAGACATATCTTATTTTATCTTTGAACCTTTTGTTATTCGTTACGCTTCACTAATAGAACATAGAAACATAGAAAATAGGTGCAGGAGTAAGCCATTCGACCCTTCGAGCCTCCACCGACATTCAATATGATCATGGCTGATCATCCAACTCAGTATCCTGTACATGCATTCTCTCCATACCCCCTGATACCTTTAGCCACAAGGGCCACATCTAACTTCCTCTTAAATATAGCCAATGAACTGGCCTCAACTACCTTCTGTGGCAGAAAATACCAGAGATCCACCAATCTCTGTGTGAAATTTTTATTCTCATCTCGGTCCTAAAAATGTCCCCCTTATCGTTAAACTGTGACCCCTTGTTCTGGACTTCCCCAACATCGGGAACAATCTTCCTGCATATAGCCTGTCCAACCCCTTAAGAATTTTGTAAGTTTCCAAAAGATCCCCCATCAGGCTTCTAAACTCTAGCGAGTACAAGCCGAGTCTATCCAGTCTTTCTTCATATGAAAGTCCTGACATCCCAGGAATCAGTCTGGTGGACCTTCTCTGTACTCCCTCTATGGCTAGAATATCTTTCCTCAGATTAGGTGACCTCAGATAATATGTCCCATCCACACTTTAGCTCATAGCTAAACAACTCTAGCCGGTCGGTCACTTCTTCTGACCGTTCTGCCTCAAATATCCACCTCATCAAAAACTCAAACCAGGTTGCATTTGGGAAGCATACATTCTTTCTGCAGTGCAGTAAACAGAATCATGCACAACCCATTCGACCACTATCGCTATTTGTGAATTTAAAGGTATTCTTTTGGGACTGTCGAAGCTCAGTCATCATTATTCATTTTAAGAATTCACCTGCTACCATTGGGAAGGGTTGTCATGTAAAAATAACTTTTCTCTGTAGCACACTTCCACATTCTGATCGTTACTCTATGTTCCTTTGTCGTGTTAACACTTTCCATGTCGATTAACTAGCAAATGTGTGGAATTAAATTCAACTGTTAACATTCCCACTTGTCCAGCACTTTGTTAATTTCTGCACGCGTCACTCTTTTCATATTATAAATCTGGCAATCAATTTCGACATTATTTGCCAATTTTTGATTGATTTTGATGTAGCGCGGTTGACGAAACCGGACTCTACACATTCCGCCTATGAACTTTTAAAATCGGATTGTGGGTTCAGCAAAACAGCAATGATTAAAAAAAATCAAGTCGCGGTTTACATGGATGGATACTGTTAGAATTGTGCCTCACCTGGAACGCCTATTGCTCCAATAACAGGATAATAAATCTCTCGAATCCTTGTAATTACCGGTTGTCACATTCCTGTCTGCAGCAGAAATCGTGACGTGCTGATTTGGAAAACGCGGCTCCGTTAGGATCTCTGAGATAATGCATTGTCATGTGTCTATATTTATAGAGGAGACAGATCACTAAAAGCACGGTTGTAATCCTAATTATTGTTGTTGGTTACAGTTGATGGCACAAACAAGTTACGTCAGCACCCTAACTTCCGACGCAAGATATGAAATTAGCTTAACACAATAACCATATAACCATATAACAATTACAGCACGGAAACAGGCCATCTCGACCCTTCTAGTCCGTGCCGAACACATCATCTCCCCTAGTCCCATATACCTGCGCTCAGACCATAACCCTCCATTCCGTTCCCATCCATATAACTATCCAATTTATTTTTAAATGATAAAAACGAACCTGCCTCCACCACCTTCACTGGAAGCTCATTCCACACAGCTACCACTCTCTGAGTAAAGAAGTTCCTCCTCATGTTACACCTAAACTTCAGTCCCTTAATTCTCAAGTCATGTCCCCTTGTTTGAAACTTCCCTACTCTCAGTGGGAACAGCTTTTCCACGTCAACTCTGTCTATTCCTCTCATCATTTTAAAAACCTCTATCAAGTCCACCCTTAACCTTCTGCGCTCCAAAGAATAAAGCCCTAACTTGTTCAACCTTTCTCTGTAACTTAGTTGCTGAAACCCAGGCAACATTCTAGTAAATCTCCTCTGTACTCTCTCTATTTTGTTGACATCCTTCCTATAATTAGGCGACCAAAATTGTACACCATACTCCAGAATTGGCCTCACCAATGCCTTGTACAATTTTAACATTACATCCCAACTTCTATACTCAATGCTCTGATTTATAAAGGCCAGCACACCAAAAGCTTTCTTTACCACCCTATCTACATGAGATTCCACTTTCAGGGAACTGTGCACAGTTATTCCCAGATCCCTCTGTTCACCTACATTCTTCAATTCCCTACCATTTACCATGTACGTCCTATTTTGATTTGTCCTGCCAAGATGTAGCACCTCACACTTATCAGCATTAAACTCCATCTGCCATCGTTCAGTTCACTCTTCCAACTGGCATAAATCTCTCTGTAGACTTTGAAACTCGACTTCATTACCCGCAACCCCACCTATCTTAGTATCATCTGCATACTTACTAATCCAATTTACCACACCATCGTCCAGATCATTGATGTACATGACAAACAACAGTGGACCCAAAACAGATCACTGTGGCACCCCACTCGTCACTGGCCTCCAACCTGACAAACAACCATCCACCATTACTCTCTGGCATCTCCCATTCAACCACTGTTGAATCCATCTTGCTACTCCACCATTAATACCCAACCATTTGAACCTTCTTAACCAACCTTCCATGAGGAAACTTGTCAAAGGCCTTACTGAAGTCCATATACACAACATCCACTGCTTTACCCTCATCAATTTCCCGAGTAACATCTTCAAAAAATTCAAGAAGATTAGTTAAACATGACCTTCCAGGCACAAATCCATGTTGACTGTTCCTAATCAGACCCTGTTTATCCAGATGCTTATATATATTATCTCTAAGTATTCTTTCCATTAATTTGCCCACCACTGACGTCAAACTAACAGGTCTATAATTGTTAGGTTTACTCTTAGACCCCTTTTTAAACAATGGAACAACATGCGCAGTACGCCAATCCTCCGGCACTATTCCCGTTTCTAATGACATTTGAAATATTTCTGCCATAGCCCCTGCTATTTCTACACTAACTTCCCTCAATGTCCTAGGGAATATCCTGTCCGGACCTGGAGACTTATCCACTTTTATATTTCTCAAAAGTGTCAGTACTTCCTCTTCTTTGATCCTCATAGTTTCCATAGCTACTCTACTTGTTTCCCTTACCTCACATAATTCAATATCCTTCTCCTTGGTGAATACCGAAGAAAAGAAACTGTTCAATATCTCCCCCATCTCTTTTGGCTCTGCAGATAGTTGGCCACTCTGACTCTCTAATGGACCAATTTTATCCCTCGTTATCCTTTTGCTATTAATATAGCGGTAGAAACCCTTCGGATTTACCTTTACCTTACTTGCCAAAGCAACCTCATATCTTCTTTTAGCTTTTCTAATTTATTTCTTAAGATTATTTTTACATTCTTTATACTCCTCAAGCACCTCATTTACTCCATGCTGCCTATAACTATTGTAGATCTCCCTCTTTTTCCGAACCAAGTGTCCAATTTCCCTTGAAAACCATGGCTCTTTACAATTTTTACGATTTCCTTTCAACCGAACAGGGACATAAAGATTCTGTACTCTTAAAATTTCACCTTTAAATGTACTCAATTTCTCTTCCACATCTTTACCATAAAACAAACTGTCCCAATTTACTCCTTTTAAATCCTTTCGCATCTCCTCAAAGTTAGCCTTTCTCCAATCAAAAATCCCAACCCTAGGTCCAGTTTTGTCCCTCTCCATAATTATATTGAAACTAATGGTATTGTGATCACTGGACCCGAACTGTTCCCCAACGCATACCTCTGCCACCTGACCCGTCTCATTTCCTAACAGGAGGTCCAGTACCGCCCCTTCTCTAGTAGGTACTTCTATGTATTGTTGCAAAAAACTATCATGCACACATTTTACAAACTCCAACCCATCCAGCCCATTTACAGAATGTGTTTCCCAGTCTATGTGTGGAAAATTGAAATCTCCCACAATCACTACCTTGTGCTTACTACTAATATCTGCAATCTCCTTACATATTTGCTCTTCCAATTCTCGCTCCCCATTTGGCGGTCTATAATACACCCCTATAAGTGTTGCTACCCCTTTCCCATTTCTCAGTTCCACCCAAATAGCCTCCCTAGACGAGCCATCTAATCTATCCTGCCAAAGCACTGCTGTAATATCTTCCCTGATAAGCAATGCAACACCTCCACCTATTGCCCCTCCAATTCTATCACACCTGAAGCAACGAAATCCTGGAATATTTAGTTTCCAATCACAGCCCTCCTGCAACCATGTTTCACTGATCGCCACAACATCATACTTCCAGGTGTCAATCCAGGCTCTAAGTTCATCCACTTGTCTTACAATGCTCCTAGCATTAACATATACACATTTACGAAACCCACCCTCTCTTATTCTCTGATTATTTTCTTTTTCTTCTCTCTCCCCTACATTTTGGGTCAGAGTGCTACTGCTTCACACACTGACTGTTAGCTTTCCCAATTTGAGTCCCTCCCCCCAACCATACTAGTTTAAAGTCTCCCCAGTAGCCTTTGCAAATCTCCCCGCCAGGATATAAGGTCCAGTGGGGATGATGAACTTGATTTGCAATGATTTTCCCGTATAATTAGAACCACTGTGCAATGATGATCACAAATATGATGAAATGTCATAATGGTATGGAAAACCGTGGAAATATTGACAGACAATATACTGTTGGCAATAGACAATAGATGCTTCATCTGCCATCTTTCAGCCCACTCTTCTAAATGGCCTAAATCTCTCTGTAGACTTTGAAAATCTACTTTATTATCCACAACATCACCTATCTTAGTATCATCTGCATACTTACTAATCCAATTTACCACACCATCATTGAAAATTCAGTAGGTGGTTTGCTTTTAAAATGCAAACGGTGGTTTACTTTAAAAATGCAAAATGTTTGCTTTGACAATGCAATAGGTGGGTTGCTTTCAAAATGCAAAGGTGGTTTGCTTTGAAAATGCAAAAGGTTTGCTTTGAAAATGCAATAGGTGTTTGCTTTGAAAATGCAAAAGGTTTGCTTTGAAAATGCAAAGGTTGTTTGCTTCGACAAAGCAACATGTTTGCATCGAAAATGCAAATGGCCGTTTGCTTTGAAAATGCAGACTTGAAAATATAGACTGGAAAATGTAAACTTTGAAAACCTACATTATAATCCAATTTACCACACCATCATTGAAAATGCAGAAGGTGGTTTGCTTTGAAATTGCAAAAGGTTTGCTTTGAAAATGCAATAGGTGTTTGCTTTGAAATGCAAAAGGTGGTTTGCTTTAAAAATGCAAAATGTTTGCTTTGAAAATGCAATAGGTGGTTTGCTTTCAAAATGCAAAAGTGGTTTGCTTTCAAAATGCAAAAGGTTTGCTTTGAAAATACAAAGGTGGTTTGCTTTCCAATAGGTGGTTTGTTTTGAAAATGCAAATGGTGATTTGGCTTGCTAATACAAATGGTGGTTTGGTTTGAAAATGCAAATTATGATTTTGTTTGAAAATGCAAATGGTGGTTTGGATTGAAAATGCAAATGGTCGTTTGGATTGAAAATGCAAAAAATTGCTTTAAAAATGCAAAAGGTTTGTGTAAAGGAGTGATAGCTGACACACTGTAACCTTTACTGGTAGTTTATTATAGCACATGGCACACACGTCCCAGCACTGACTGCATCCAGCCTTCAGGCGTACCGGGACCTAGTGGGAGGAACAAAGGGAGGATACTACAGTTATACTAATATGATGGGGCGTGGTTAGTGGTGATGAGGTAACTACATTATAGGTTGCATGCATAACCCATCTACAGTTTGCTTTGAAAATGCAATAAGATTGTTTGAAAATGCAAAGGGTGGTTTGACTTGAAAATGCAAAAGGTCTGCTTTGAAAATGCAATAAGTTGTGCACTAACTAATCCAATTTACCACACCATGATTGAAACTGCAAAAGGTGGTTTGGTTTGAAAATACAGCAGGTGGTTTGATTTGAACATGCAAAAGGTGGTTTGCTTGACAATGCAAAAGGTCGTTTGCTTTGAAAATGCAAAAGGTCCGCTTTGAAAATGCAATAGGTTTGCTTTGAAAATACAAAAGGTGGTTTGCTTGACAATGCAAAAGGTCCGTTGCTCAGAAAATGCAAAAGGTTTGCTTCGAAAATGCAAAAGGTTGGCTTTGAAACTGCAAAAGGTGGTTTGCTTTGAAAATGCAAAAGGTGGTTTGCTTTATAAATGAAATTGGTGGTTTGCTTTGAAAATGCAAAAGGTGGTTTGCTTTGAAAATGCAAAAGGTGGTTTGCTTTGAAAATGCGATATATGTTTTGCTTTGAAAATGCAAAAGTCGATTTGCTTTGTAAATGCAAAAGGTTTGCTTCGAAAATGCAAATGGCGGTTTGCTTCGAGAATGCAAAAGATGGTTTGGTTTGCTTTGCTTTGCTTTGCAAATGCAAAAGGTAGTTTGCTTTGCAAATGCAAAAGTTGGTATGCTTTGAAAATACAAAACGTGGTTTGCTTGGAAAATGCAAAATGTTTGCTTTGAAAATGCAAAAGGTGGTTTGCTTTGAAAATGCAATAGGTGGTTATCTTTAAAAATGGAGAAGATTGTTTGCTTTGCAAATGCAAAAGGTTGTTTCCTTTGAAAATACAAAAGGTTGTAGTGGCCTGGTCAAAGTCAGGAAAAGACCGGAAACCAGGCGGATGGTAAAGAAGCTTTTAAATTCCAGCAGTCCGAGTACACACCTTCTCTCTACCCCTAGGGAGTCGTCAGGAAACCCCGTGGCAGACCAACGCCCCTGTCCCTCAATCGGCGAGGGGGATGATCCAAGGAGTGGTCTACCCCCCAGGAACCGCCACAAGGTCTGCTTTAAAAATGCAAAAGGTCTGCTTTGAAAATGCAAAAGGTCCGCTTTGAAAATGCAATAAGCTTGCTTTGAAAATGGAAAAGGTGGTTTGCTTTGCAAATGCTACCGGTGATTTGCTTTGAAAATGCAAAAGGTGGTTTGCTTTGAAAATGAACAGGTGGTTAGCTTTTAAAATGCAAAATGTGGTTTGCTTGACAACGCAAAAGGTCGTTTGCTCAGAAAATGCAAAAGGTTGGCTTTGAAATCGCATAAGGTGGTTTGTTTTTGAAAATGCAAAAGATGGTTTGCTTTGATAATGCGAAAAATGATTTGCTTTGAAAATGCAAAAGGTGGCTTGCTTTCAAAAAGCAAAAGGTAGTTTGCTTTAAAATTGCAAAAGATTGTTTGCTTTTAAAATGCGAAATGTGGTTTGCTTTGAAAATGCAAAAGGCGGTTTCCTTTGAAAATGCAAAAGGTGGTTTGCTTTGAAAATGCGAAAGATCTGCTTTGAAAATGCTATACATACGCTTTGTAAATGCAATAAGTTTGCTTTGAAAATGCAAAAGGTGGTTTGCTTTGAAAATGCAAAAGGTGGTTTGCTTTGATAATGCTAAAGATGGGTTTCTTTGAATATAGAAATGGTGGTTTGCAATAAAAATGCAAAAGTAGGTGTCCATTAAAAGTGCAAAGGTGGTTTGCTTCGACAAAGCAACGTGTTTGCATCGAAAATGCAAATGGCCGTTTGCTTCGAAAATGCATATTGCGGTTTGCTTTGAAAATGCAAAGGATGATTTGCTTTCCAATAGGTGGTTTTCTTTGAAAATGCAAAAGGTTGTTTGCTTTTACAATGCAAAATGTGGTTTGCTTTTGAAAATGCAAATGGTGGTTTATTTTGAAAATGCAAATGGTGATTTGGTTTGAAAATACAAATGGTGGTTTGGTTTGAAAATGCAAATTATGATTTTGTTTGAAAATGCAAATGGTTGTTTGGATTGAACGTGCAAATGGTCGTTTAGTTTGAAAATGAAAATGGTGGGTTGGTTTGGTAATGCAAAAGGAGGTTTGGTTTGAAAATGCAACAAAATAGCTTTAAAAATGCAAAAGGTTTGCTTTGAAAATGCAGTATGATTGCCATGAAAATGTAAAATGTGTTTTGATTTGACATCAGGTGGTTTGCTTTGAAAATGCAGCAGGTGGTTTGCTTTGCACATGCAAAAGGTGGTTTGCTTGACAATGCAAAAGGTTTGCTTTGCAAATGCAAAAGGTCCGCTTTGAAAATGCAATAAGTTTGCACTGAAAATACAAAAAGTTGTTTGCTTTGAAATGGAGCAGATGGTTTGCTTTGATATTGCAAAAGGTGGTTTGCTTGACAACGCAAAAGGTCGTTTGCTCAGAAAATGCAAAAGGTTTGCTTTGAAAATGCAAAAGGTTGGCTTTGAAATTGCAAAAGGTGGTTTGTTTTTAAAATGCAAAAGATGGTTTGCTTTGATAATGCGAAAAATGATTTGCTTTGAAAAAGCAAAAGGTGGTTTACTTTATACATGAAATTGGTGGTTTGCTTTGAAAATGCAACCGGTGGTTTGCTTTGAAAATGCAAAAGGTGGTTTGCTTTCAAAAGGCAAAAGGTAGTTTGCTTTGAAAATGCAAAGGGTGGTTTGCTTTGAAAATGCAAAAGGTGGTTTGCTTTGAAAATGCAAAAGGTGGTTTGCTACGAAAATGCAAATAGCGGTTTGCTTCGAGAATGCAAAAGGTGGTTTGGTTTGCTTTGCTTTGCTTTGCAAATGCAAAAGGTAGTTTGCTTTGAAAATGCAAAAGTTGGTATGCTTTGAAAATGCAAAATGTGGTTTGCTCTGAAAATTCAAAAGCTTTGCTTTGAAAATGCAAAAGGTGGTTTGCTTTAAAATTGCAAAATATTGTTTGCTTTTAAAATGCGAAATGTGGTTTGCTTTGAAAATGCAATAGGCGGTTTCCTTTGAAAATGCAAAAGGTGGTTTGCTTTGAAAATGCAAAAGGTGGTTTGCTTTGAAAATGCGAAAGATCTGCTTTGAAAATGCTATACGTTCGCTTTGTAAATGCAATAAGTTTGCTTTGAGAATGCTACAGGTGGATTGCTTTGAAAATGCAAACGGTGTTTTGCTTTGAAAATGCAAACGGTGTTTTGCTTTGAAAATGCAAAAGGTGGTTTGCTTTGAAAATGCGAAAAATGATTTGCTTTGAAAATGCAAAAGGTGGCTTGCTTTCAAAAAGCAAAAGGTAGTTTGCTTTAAAATTGCAAAAGATTGTTTGCTTTTAAAATGCGAAATGTGGTTTGCTTTGAAAATGCAAAAGGCGGTTTCCTTTGAAAATGCAAAAGGTGGTTTGCTTTGAAAATGCGAAAGATCTGCTTTGAAAATGCTATACATACGCTTTGTAAATGCAATAAGTTTGCTTTGAAAATGCAAAAGGTGGTTTGCTTTGAAAATGCAAAAGGTGGTTTGCTTTGATAATGCTAAAGATGGTTTTCTTTGAATATAGAAATGGTGGTTTGCAATAAAAATGCAAAAGTAGGTGTCCATTAAAAGTGCAAAGGTGGTTTGCTTCGACAAAGCAACGTGTTTGCATCGAAAATGCAAATGGCCGTTTGCTTCGAAAATGCATATTGCGGTTTGCTTTGAAAATGCAAAGGATGATTTGCTTTCCAATAGGTGGTTTTCTTTGAAAATGCAAAAGGTTGTTTGCTTTTACAATGCAAAATGTGGTTTGCTTTTGAAAATGTAAATGGTGGTTTATTTTGAAAATGCAAATGGTGATTTGGTTTGAAAATACAAATGGTGGTTTGGTTTGAAAATGCAAATTATGATTTTGTTTGAAAATGCAAATGGTTGTTTGGATTGAACGTGCAAATGGTCGTTTAGTTTGAAAATGAAAATGGTGGGTTGGTTTGGTAATGCAAAAGGAGGTTTGGTTTGAAAATGCAACAAAATAGCTTTAAAAATGCAAAAGGTTTGCTTTGAAAATGCAGTATGATTGCCATGAAAATGTAAAATGTGTTTTGATTTGACATCAGGTGGTTTGCTTTGAAAATGCAGCAGGTGGTTTGCTTTGCACATGCAAAAGGTGGTTTGCTTGACAATGCAAAAGATTGTTTGCTTGACAATGCAAAAGGTCGTTTGCTTAGAAAATGCAAAAGGTTTGCTTTGCAAATGCAAAAGGTCCGCTTTGAAAATGCAATAAGTTTGCACTGAAAATACAAAAAGTTGTTTGCTTTGAAATGGAGCAGATGGTTTGCTTTGATATTGCAAAAGGTGGTTTGCTTGACAACGCAAAAGGTCGTTTGCTCAGAAAATGCAAAAGGTTTGCTTTGAAAATGCAAAAGGTTGGCTTTGAAATTGCAAAAGGTGGTTTGTTTTTAAAATGCAAAAGATGGTTTGCTTTGATAATGCGAAAAATGATTTGCTTTGAAAAAGCAAAAGGTGGTTTACTTTATACATGAAATTGGTGGTTTGCTTTGAAAATGCAACCGGTGGTTTGCTTTGAAAATGCAAAAGGTGGTTTGCTTTCAAAAGGCAAAAGGTGGTTTGCTTTGAAAATGCAAAGGGTGGTTTGCTTTGAAAATGCAAAAGGTGGTTTGCTTTGAAAATGCAAAAGGTGGTTTGCTACGAAAATGCAAATAGCGGTTTGCTTCGAGAATGCAAAAGGTGGTTTGGTTTGCTTTGCTTTGCTTTGCAAATGCAAAAGGTAGTTTGCTTTGAAAATGCAAAAGTTGGTATGCTTTGAAAATGCAAAATGTGGTTTGCTCTGAAAATTCAAAAGCTTTGCTTTGAAAATGCAAAAGGTGGTTTGCTTTAAAATTGCAAAATATTGTTTGCTTTGAAAATGCGAAATGTGGTTTGCTTTGAAAATGCAATAGGCGGTTTCCTTTGAAAATGCAAAAGGTGGTTTGCTTTGAAAATGCAAAAGGTGGTTTGCTTTGAAAATGCGAAAGATCTGCTTTGAAAATGCTATACGTTCGCTTTGTAAATGCAATAGGTTTGCTTTGAAAATGCTACAGGTGGATTGCTTTGAAAATGCAAACGGTGTTTTGCTTTGAAAATGCAAACGGTGTTTTGCTTTGAAAATGCAAAAGGTGGTTTGCTTTGAAAATGCAAAAGGTGGTTTGCTTTGAAAATGCGAAAGATCTGCTTTGAAAATGCTATACGTTCGCTTTGTAAATGCAATAAGTTTGCTTTGAAAATGCTACAGGTGGATTGCTTTGAAAATGCAAACGGTGTTTTGCTTTGAAAATGCAAACGGTGTTTTGCTTTGAAAATGCAAAAGGTGGTTTGCTTTGAAAATGCTAAAGATGGTTTGCTTTGAATATAGAAATGGTGGTTTGCTATAAAAATGCAAAAGTAGGTTTCCATTGAAAGTGCAAAGGTGGTTTGCTTCGACAAAGCAACGTGTTTGCATCGAAAATGCAAATGGCCGTTTGCTTCGAAAATGCAAATTGCGGTTTGCTTTGAAAATGCAAAGGATGATTTGCTTTCCAATAGGTGGTTTTCTTTGAAAATGCAAAAGGTGGTTTGTTTTGAAAAGTAAATGGTGATTTGGATTGAAAATACAAATGGTGGTTTTGTTTGAAAATGCAAATTATGATTTTGTTTGAAAATGCAAATGCTGGTTTGGATTGAACATGCAAATGGTCGTTTGGTTTGAAAATGCAAATGGTGGGTTGGTTTGGAAATGCAAAAGGAGGTTTGGTTTGAAAATGCAAACAAAATAGCTTTAAAAATGCAAAAGGTGGTTTGCTTTGAAAATGCGATATATGTTTTGCTTTGAAAATGCAAATGTTGGTTTGCTTTGTAAATGCAAAAGGCAGTATGATTGCCTTGAACATGTAAAATGTGTTTTGCTTTGACATCAGGTGATTTGCTTTGAAAATGCAACAGGTGGTTAGCTTGGAAAATGCAAAAGTTGTTTTGCTTTGTAAATGCAAAAGGTTTGCTTCGAAAATTCAAATGGCGATTTGCTTCGAAAATTCAAGTAGCGGTTTGCTTCGAGAATGCAAAAGATGGGTTGGTTTGGTATGCTTTGCTTTGCAAATGCAAAAGGTAGTTTGCTTTGCAAATGCAAACGTTGGTATGCTTTGAAAATGCAAAACGTGGTTTGCTTGGAAAATGCAAAAGGTTTGCCTTGAAAATGCAAAAAATGGTTTGCTTTGAAAATGCAAAAGATTTGCTTTGAAAATGCAAACGGTGGTTTGCTTTGAAAATGCAAACGGTGGTTTGCTTTGAAAATGCAAAGCGTGGTTTGCTTTGAAAATGCAAAAGATGGATTGCTTTGAATATACAAATGGCGGTTTGCTATGAAAATCCAAAAGGTGGTTTCCATTGAAAATGCAAAAGGCGGGATCCTTTGAAAATGCAAAAGGTGGTTTGCTTTGAAAATTCGAAAAATGTTTTGCTTTGAAAATGCAAAAGGTGGTTTGATTTGAAAATGCAAATGGTGGTTTGCTCCGAAAATGCAAATTGTGGTTTGAATTGAAAATACAAAAGGTGCTTTGCTTTTAAAATGCAAAATGTGGTTTGCTTTGTTAATGCAATTGGTGGTTTGCTTTGAAAATGCAATAGGTGGTTTGCTTTGAAATTGCAAAAGGTGGTTTTCTTTGAAAATGCAATAGGTGATTTCCTTTGAAAATGCAAACGGTGGTTTGCTTTCAAAAGGCAAAAGATGGTTTGCTTTGAAAATGCAAAAGGTGGTTTGCTTTGAAAATGCTAAAGATGGTTTGCTTTGAATATAGAAATGGTGGTTTGCTATAAAAATGCAAAAGTAGGTTTCCATTGAAAGTGCAAAGGTGGTTTGCTTCGACAAAGCAACGTGTTTGCATCGAAAATGCAAATGGCCGTTTGCTTCGAAAATGCAAATTGCGGTTTGCTTTGAAAATGCAAAGGATGGTTTGCTTTCCAATAGGTGGTTTTCTTTGAAAATGCAAAAGGTGGTTTGTTTTGAAAAGTAAATGGTGATTTGGATTGAAAATACAAATGGTGGTTTTGTTTGAAAATGCAAATTATGATTTTGTTTGAAAATGCAAATGCTGGTTTGGATTGAACATGCAAATGGTCGTTTGGTTTGAAAATGCAAATGGTGGGTTGGTTTGGAAATGCAAAAGGAGGTTTGGTTTGAAAATGCAAACAAAATAGCTTTAAAAATGCAAAAGGTGGTTTGCTTTGAAAATGCGATATATGTTTTGCTTTGAAAATGCAAATGTTGGTTTGCTTTGTAAATGCAAAAGGCAGTATGATTGCCTTGAACATGTAAAATGTGTTTTGCTTTGACATCAGGTGATTTGCTTTGAAAATGCAACAGGTGGTTAGCTTGGAAAATGCAAAAGTTGTTTTGCTTTGTAAATGCAAAAGGTTTGCTTCGAAAATTCAAATGGCGATTTGCTTCGAAAATTCAAGTAGCGGTTTGCTTCGAGAATGCAAAAGATGGGTTGGTTTGGTATGCTTTGCTTTGCAAATGCAAAAGGTAGTTTGCTTTGCAAATGCAAACGTTGGTATGCTTTGAAAATGCAAAACGTGGTTTGCTTGGAAAATGCAAAAGGTTTGCCAGGGGGGTCGGATAGGCGATTCTGTGGACGCAGACAGGAGTCCCGGATGGTAGTTTGCCTCCCTGGTGCCAGGGTCAGGGATGTGTCTGAACGTGTCCAAGAAATCCTGAAATGGGAGGGAGAGGAGCCTGAGGTTGTGGTGCATATAGGTACCAACGACATAGGTAAAAAAAGAGAAGAGGTCCTGAAAGAAGAATTTAGGGAGTTAGGTAGAGAGTTAAGGAGAAGGACTGGAAAGGTAACAATCTCAGGATTACTGCCTGTGCCACGCGACAGTGAGAGTAGGAATGGAGCGAGGTGGAGGATAAATGCGTGGATGAGGGACTGGTGCAGTGGGTATGGATTCAAGTTTCTGGATTATTGGGACCTCTTTTGGGGAAGGTGCGACCTGTACAGAAAGGACGGGTTGCACTTGAACTCAAGGGGGACCAATATCCTGGCGGGGAGATTTGCAAAGGCTACTGGGGAGACTTTAAACTAGTATGGTTGGGGGGAGGGACTCAAATTGGGAAAGCTAGCAGTCAGTGTGTGAAGCAGGGGGCAGAGAATGGTAGCACTCTGACCCAAAATGTAGGGGAGAGAGAAGAAAAAGAAAATAATCAGAGAATAAGAGAGGGTGGGTTTCTTAAATGTGAATATTTTAATGCTAGGAGCATTGTAAGAAAAGTGGATGAACTTAGAGCCTGGATTGACACCTGGAAGTATGGTGTTGTGGCGATCAGTGAAACATGGTTGCAGGAGGGCTGTGATTGGAAACTAAATATTCCAGGATTTCGTTGCTTCAGGTGTGATAGAATTGGAGGGGCAAGAGGTGGAGGTGTTGCATTGCTTATCAGGGAAGATATTACAGCAGTGCTTTGGCAGGATAGATTAGAGGGCTCGTCTAGGGAGGCTATTTGGGTGGAACTAAGAAATGGGAAAGGGGTAGCAACACTTATAGGGGTGTATTATAGACCGCCAAATGGGGAGCGAGAATTGGAAGAGCAAATATGTAAGGAGATTGCAGATATTAGTAGTAAGCACAAGGTAGTGATTGTGGGAGATTTCAATTTTCCACACATAGACTGGGAAACACATTCTGTAAATGGGCTGGATGGGTTGGAGTTTGTAAAATGTGTGCAGGATAGTTTTTTGCAACAATACATAGAAGTACCTACTAGAGAAGGGGCGGTACTGGACCTCCTGTTAGGAAATGAGATGTGTCAGGTGGCAGAGGTATGCGTTGGGGAACAGTTCGGGTCCAGTGATCACAATACCATTAGTTTCAATATAATTATGGAGAGGGACAAAACTGGACCTAGGGTTGAGATTTTTGATTGGAGAAAGGCTAACTTTGAGGAGATGCGAAAGGATTTAAAAGGAGTAAATTGGGACAGTTTGTTTTATGGGAAAGATGTGGAAGAGAAATGGAGTACATTCAAAGGTGAAATTTTAAGAGTACAGAATCTTTATGTCCCTGTTCGGTTGAAAGGAAATCGTAAAAATTGTAAAGAGCCATGGTTTTCAAGGGAAATTGGACACTTGGTTCGGAAAAAGAGGGATATCTACAATAGTTATAGGCAGCATGGAGTAAATGAGGTGCTTGAGGAGTATAAAGAATGTAAAAAGAATCTTAAGAAAGAAATTAGAAAAGCTAAAAGAAGATATGATGTTGCTTTGGCAAGTAAGGTAAAAGTAAATCCGAAGGGTTTCTACCGCTATATTAATAGCAAAAGGATAACGAGGGATAAAATTGGTCCATTAGAGAGTCAGAGTGGCCAACTATCTGCAGAGCCAAAAGAGATGAGGGAGATATTGAACAGTTTCTTTTCTTCGGTATTCACCAAGGAGAAGGATATTGAATTATGTGAGGTAAGGGAAACAAGTAGAGTAGCTATGGAAACTATGAGGATCAAAGAAGAGGAAGTACTGACACTTTTGAGAAATATAAAAGTGGATAAGTCTCCAGGTCCGGACAGGATATTCCCTAGGACATTGAGGGAAGTTAGTGTAGAAATAGCAGGGGCTATGGCAGAAATATTTCAAATGTCATTAGAAACGGGAATAGTGCCGGAGGATTGGCGTACTGCGCATGTTGTTCCATTGTTTAAAAAGGGGTCTAAGAGTAAACCTAACAATTATAGACCTATTAGTTTGACGTCAGTGGTGGGCAAATTAATGGAAAGAATACTTAGAGATAATATATATAAGCATCTGGATAAACAGGGTCTGATTAGGAACAGTCAACATGGATTTGTGCCTGGAAGGTCATGTTTAACTAATCTTCTTGAATTTTTTGAAGATGTTACTCGGGAAATTGATGAGGGTAAAGCAGTGGATGTTGTGTATATGGACTTCAGTAAGGCCTTTGACAAGGTTCCTCATGGAAGGTTGGTTAAGAAGGTTCAATGGTTGGGTATTAATGGTGGAGTAGCAAGATGGATTCAACAGTGGCTGAATGGGAGATGCCAGAGAGTAATGGTGGATGGTTGTTTGTCAGGTTGGAGGCCAGTGACGAGTGGGGTGCCACAGGGATCTGTGTTGGGTCCACTGTTGTTTGTCATGTACATCAATGATCTGGACGATGGTGTGGTAAATTGGATTAGTAAGTATGCAGATGATACTAAGATAGGTGGGGTTGCGGGTAATGAGGAAGAGTTTCAAAGTCTACAGAGAGATTTATGCCAGTTGGAAGAGTGGGCTGAAAGATGGCAGATGGAGTTTAATGCTGATAAGTGTGAGGTGCTACATCTTGGCAGGACAAATCAAAATAGGACGTACATGGTAAATGGTAGGGACTTGAAGAATGTAGGTGAACAGAGGGATCTGGGAATAACTGTGCACAGTTCCATGAAAGTGGAATCTCATGTAGATAGGGTGGTAAAGAAAGCTTTTGGTGTGCTGGCCTTTATAAATCAGAGCATTGAGTATAGAAGTTGGGATGTAATGTTAAAATTGTACAAGGCATTGGTGAGGCCAATTCTGGAGTATGGTGTACAATTTTGGTCGCCTAATTATAGGAAGGATGTCAACAAAATAGAGAGAGTACAGAGGAGATTTACTAGAATGTTGCCTGGGTTTCAGCAACTAAGTTACAGAGAAAGGTTGAACAAGTTAGGGCTTTATTCTTTGGAGCGCAGAAGGTTAAGGGGAGACTTGATAGAGGTTTCTAAAATGATGAGAGGGATAGACAGAGTTGACGTGGAAAAGCTTTTCCCACTGAGAGTAGGGAAGATTCAAACAAGGGGACATGACTTGAGAATTAAGGGACTGAAGTTTAGGGGTAACATGAGGGGAAACTTCTTTACTCAGAGAGTGGTAGCTGTGTGGAATGAGCTTCCAGTGAAGGTGGTGGAGGCAGGTTCGTTTTTATCATTTAAAAATAAATTGGATGGTTATATGGATGGGAAAGGAATGGAGGGTTATGGTCTGAGCGCAGGTATATGGGACTAGGGGAGACTATGTGTTCGGCACGGACTAGAGGGGTCGAGATGGCCTGTTTCCGTGCTGTAATTGTTATATGGTTATATGGTTATATTGAAAATGCAAAAGGTGGTTTGCTTTGAAAATGCAAAAGATTTGCTTTGAAAATGCAAACGGTGGTTTGCTTTGAAAATGCAAACGGTGGTTTGCTTTGAAAATGCAAAGCGTGGTTTGCTTTGAAAATGCAAAAGATGGATTGCTTTGAATATACAAATGGCGGTTTGCTATGAAAATCCAAAAGGTGGTTTCCATTGAAAATGCAAAAGGCGGGTTCCTTTGAAAATGCAAAAGGTGGTTTGCTTTGAAAATTCGAAAAATGTTTTGCTTTGAAAATGCAAAAGGTGGTTTGATTTGAAAATGCAAATGGTGGTTTGCTCCGAAAATGCAAATTGTGGTTTGAATTGAAAATACAAAAGGTGCTTTGCTTTTAAAATGCAAAATGTGGTTTGCTTTGTTAATGCAATTGGTGGTTTGCTTTGAAAATGCAATAGGTGGTTTGCTTTGAAATTGCAAAAGGTGGTTTTCTTTGAAAATGCAAAAGTGGTTTGCTTTGAAAATGCAAAAGGCGGTTTGCATTGAGAATGCAAAAGGTGGTTTGCTATGGAAATGCAAAACGTGGTTTGCTTTGAAAATGCAATAGATGATTTCCTTTGAAAATGCAAACGGTGGTTTGCTTTCAAAAGGCAAAAGATGGTTTGCTTTGAAAATGCGAAAAATGTTTTGCTTTGAAAATGCAAAAGGTGGTTTGTTTTGAAAATGCAAATGGAGGTTCGCTTTGAAAATACACATTGCGGTTTGCTTTGATAAAGAAAAAGGTTTGCTTTGAAAGGCAAATGTTTTGCTTTGTAAATGCAAATGGTAGTTTGCTTTGAAAATGTAAAAGGTGGTATGCTTTGAAAATGCAAAAAGTTTGCTTTAAAAATGCAAAAGGTGGTTTGCTTTGAAAATGCAAAAATTGGATTGCTGTGAAAATGCAAAAGGTGGTTTGCTTTGAAAACACAAAAGGTTGTTTGCTTTGAAAATACAAAAGGTTGTTTGCTTTGAAAATGCGAATTGTGGTATGCTTTGAAATGTAAATGGTGGTTTGGGATGAAAATGCAAAAGGTGGTTTGCTATGAAAATGCAAAAAGTGGTTTCTTTGAAAATGCAAAAGGTGGTTTCTTTGAAAATGCTAAATGCGGTTTCCGTTGAAAATGCAAAAGGTGGTTTGCTTTGAAAATGCAAAAGGTGTTTCCTTTGAAAATCCAAAAGGTGGTTTGCTTTGAAAATTGAAAATGTGGTTCCTTTGAAAATGCAAAAGGTGGTTTGCTTTGAAAATGCAAAAGGTTCTTTGCTTTGAAAATGCAAAAGGTGGTTTGTTTTGAAAATGCAAACGATGGTTTGCTTTGAAAAGGCGAAAATTGATTTGCTTTGAAAATGCAAAAGGTAGTTTGCTTTGTAAATGAAATTGGTGGTTTGCTATGAAAATGCAACCGGTGGTTTGCTTTAAAAATGCAAAAGGTGGTTTGGTTTGAAAATGCAAAAGGTGGTTTGCTTTGAAAATACAAAATAATTGCTTTGAAAATGCAAATGGTGGTTTGCTATGAACATGCAAAATGTGGTTTCCTTTGAAAATGCAAAAAGCGGTTTCCTTTGAAAATGCAAAAGGTGGTTTGCTCAGAAAATGCAAAAGGTTGGCTTTGAAATTGCAAAAGGTGGTCTGTTTTGAAAATGCAAAAGATGGTTTGCTTTGAAAATGCGAAAAATGATTTGCTTTGAAAATGCAAAAGGTTGTTTGCTTTGTAAATGAAAGTAGTGGTTTGCTATGAAAATGCAAAAGGTGGAATGCTTTGAAAATGCAAAAGGGTGGTATGCTTTGAAAATGCAAAAGGTGGTTGCTTTGCAAATGCAAAAGGTTTGCGTTAAAAATGCAAAAGGTGGTTTGCTGTGAAAATGCATGTGGTTTGCTGTGAAAATGCATGTGGTTTGCTTTGAAAATGCATGTGGTTTGCGTAAAAATGCAAAAGGTTGTTTGCTTTGAAAATGCGAAATGTGGTTTGCTTTGAAATGTAAAATGTGGTTTGGGTTGAAAATGCCAAAGTTGGTTTGCTTAGAAAATGCAAAAGATTAGCTACGAAAATGCAAAAGAATTGCTTTGAAAATACAAAAGGATTGCTTTGAAAATGCAAATGGTGGTTTGGTTTTAAAATGCAAATGGTGGTTTGCATTGAAAATACAAAAGGTGCTTTGCTTTTAAAATGCAAAAGGTGGTTTGCTTTGTAAATGCAATTGGTGGTTTGCTATTAAAATGCAAAAGGTGGTTTGCTTTGAAGATGCAAACGGTGGTTTGCTGTGAAATGCAAAAGGTGGTTTGCCTTGAAAATGTAATAGGCGGTTTGCCTTGAAAATGTAATAGGCGGTTTGCCTTGAAAACACATGCAAATGGAGGTTCGCTTTGAAAATACAAATTGCGGTTTGCTTTGATAATGAAAAAGGTTTGCTTTGAAAGGCAAAAGTTTTGCTTTGTAAATGCAAATGGTAGTTTGCTTTGAAAATGCAAAAGGTGGTATGCTTTGAAAATGCAAAAGGTTTGCTTTAAAAATTCAAAAGGTGGATTGCTTTGAAAATGCAAAAGGTGGATTGCTGTGAAAATGCAAAAGGTGGTTTCCTTTATAAATACAAAAGTTTGTTTGATTTGAAAATGCGAAATGTGGTATGCTTTGAAATGTAAATGGTGGTTTGGGATGAAAATGCAAAAGGTGGTTTGCTATGAAAATGCAAAAGGTGGTTTCTTTGAAAATTGAAAAGGTGGTTCCTTTGAAAATGCAAAATGCGGTTTCCGTTGAAAATGCAAAAGGTGGTTTGCTTTGAAAATGCAAAAGGTGGTTTCCTTTGAAAATCCAAAAGGTGGTTTGCTTTGAAAATTGAAAATGTGGTTCCTTTGAAAATGCAAAAGGTGGTTTGCTTTGAAAATGCAAAAGGTTCTTTGCTTTGAAAATGCAAAAGGTGGTTTGTTTTGAAAATGCAAACGATGGTTTGCTTTGAAAAGGCGAAAATTGATTTGCTTTGAAAATGCAAAAGGTAGTTTGCTTTGTAAATGAAATTGGTGGTTTGCTATGAAAATGCAACCGGTGGTTTGCTTTAAAAATGCAAAAGGTGGTTTGGTTTGAAAATGCAAAAGGTGGTTTGCTTTGAAAATACAAAATAATTGCTTTGAAAATGCAAATGGTGGTTTGCTATGAACATGCAAAATGTGGTTTCCTTTGAAAATGCAAAAAGCGGTTTCCTTTGAAAATGCAAAAGGTGGTTTGCTCAGAAAATGCAAAAGGTTGGCTTTGAAATTGCAAAAGGTGGTCTGTTTTGAAAATGCAAAAGATGGTTTGCTTTGAAAATGCGAAAAATGATTTGCTTTGAAAATGCAAAAGGTTGTTTGCTTTGTAAATGAAAGTAGTGGTTTGCTATGAAAATGCAAAAGGTGGAATGCTTTGAAAATGCAAAAGGTGGTATGCTTTGAAAATGCAAAAGGTGGTTGCTTTGCAAATGCAAAAGGTTTGCGTTAAAAATGCAAAAGGTGGTTTGCTGTGAAAATGCATGTGGTTTGCTGTGAAAATGCATGTGGTTTGCTTTGAAAATGCATGTGGTTTGCGTAAAAAATGCAAAAGGTTGTTTGCTTTGAAAATGCGAAATGTGGTTTGCTTTGAAATGTAAAATGTGGTTTGGGTTGAAAATGCCAAAGTTGGTTTGCTTAGAAAATGCAAAAGATTAGCTACGAAAATGCAAAAGAATTGCTTTGAAAATACAAAAGGATTGCTTTGAAAATGCAAATGGTGGTTTGGTTTAAAAATGCAAATGGTGGTTTGCATTGAAAATACAAAAGGTGCTTTGCTTTTAAAATGCAAAAGGTGGTTTGCTTTGTAAATGCAATTGGTGGTTTGCTATTAAAATGC
The DNA here is from genome assembly GCF_010909765.2 of Amblyraja radiata. Taxonomy (NCBI): domain Eukaryota; kingdom Metazoa; phylum Chordata; class Chondrichthyes; order Rajiformes; family Rajidae; genus Amblyraja; species Amblyraja radiata. The sequence goes on along the minus strand of NC_046004.1, from coordinate 1,387,140 downwards.
AAAAGGTGGTTTGCTTTGAAGATGCAAACGGTGGTTTGCTGTGAAATGCAAAAGGTGGTTTGCCTTGAAAATGTAATAGGCGGTTTGCCTTGAAAATGTAATAGGCGGTTTGCCTTGAAAACACATGCAAATGGAGGTTCGCTTTGAAAATACACATTGCGGTTTGCTTTGATAAAGAAAAAGGTTTGCTTTGAAAGGCAAATGTTTTGCTTTGTAAATGCAAATGGTAGTTTGCTTTGAAAATGTAAAAGGTGGTATGCTTTGAAAATGCAAAAAGTTTGCTTTAAAAATGCAAAAGGTGGTTTGCTTTGAAAATGCAAAAATTGGATTGCTGTGAAAATGCAAAAGGTGGTTTGCTTTGAAAACACAAAAGGTTGTTTGCTTTGAAAATACAAAAGGTTGTTTGCTTTGAAAATGCGAATTGTGGTATGCTTTGAAATGTAAATGGTGGTTTGGGATGAAAATGCAAAAGGTGGTTTGCTATGAAAATGCAAAAAGTGGTTTCTTTGAAAATGCAAAAGGTGGTTTCTTTGAAAATGCTAAATGCGGTTTCCGTTGAAAATGCAAAAGGTGGTTTGCTTTGAAAATGCAAAAGGTGGTTTCCTTTGAAAATCCAAAAGGTGGTTTGCTTTGAAAATTGAAAATGTGGTTCCTTTGAAAATGCAAAAGGTGGTTTGCTTTGAAAATGCAAAAGGTTCTTTGCTTTGAAAATGCAAAAGGTGGTTTGTTTTGAAAATGCAAACGATGGTTTGCTTTGAAAAGGCGAAAATTGATTTGCTTTGAAAATGCAAAAGGTAGTTTGCTTTGTAAATGAAATTGGTGGTTTGCTATGAAAATGCAACCGGTGGTTTGCTTTAAAAATGCAAAAGGTGGTTTGGTTTGAAAATGCAAAAGGTGGTTTGCTTTGAAAATACAAAATAATTGCTTTGAAAATGCAAATGGTGGTTTGCTATGAACATGCAAAATGTGGTTTCCTTTGAAAATGCAAAAAGCGGTTTCCTTTGAAAATGCAAAAGGTGGTTTGCTCAGAAAATGCAAAAGGTTGGCTTTGAAATTGCAAAAGGTGGTCTGTTTTGAAAATGCAAAAGATGGTTTGCTTTGAAAATGCGAAAAATGATTTGCTTTGAAAATGCAAAAGGTTGTTTGCTTTGTAAATGAAAGTAGTGGTTTGCTATGAAAATGCAAAAGGTGGAATGTTTTGAAAATGCAAAAGGTGGTATGCTTTGAAAATGCAAAAGGTGGTTGCTTTCCAAATGCAAAAGGTTTGCGTTAAAAATGCAAAAGGTGGTTTGCTGTGAAAATGCATGTGGTTTGCTGTGAAAATGCATGTGGTTTGCTTTGAAAATGCATGTGGTTTGCGTAAAAAATGCAAAAGGTTGTTTGCTTTGAAAATGCGAAATGTGGTTTGCTTTGAAATGTAAAATGTGGTTTGGGTTGAAAATGCCAAAGTTGGTTTGCTTAGAAAATGCAAAAGATTAGCTACGAAAATGCAAAAGAATTGCTTTGAAAATACAAAAGGATTGCTTTGAAAATGCAAATGGTGGTTTGGTTTAAAAATGCAAATGGTGGTTTGCATTGAAAATACAAAAGGTGCTTTGCTTTTAAAATGCAAAAGGTGGTTTGCTTTGTAAATGCAATTGGTGGTTTGCTATTAAAATGCAAAAGGTGGTTTGCTTTGAAGATGCAAACGGTGGTTTGCTGTGAAATGCAAAAGGTGGGTTGCCTTGAAAATGTAATAGGCGGTTTGCCTTGAAAATGTAATAGGCGGTTTGCCTTGAAAACACAAAATGTGATTTGATTTGAAAATGCTTGAGGTGGTTTGCATTCAAAATGCAAAATGTGGTTTCCTTTGAACATGCAAAAGATGGTTTGCTTTGAAAATGCAAAAGATGGTTTGCTTTGTAAATGCAAAAGATCATTTGCATTGAAAATGCGAAAAAAAATATTTGAAAATGCAAAAGGTGGTTTGCTTTGAAAATGCAAATGGTGGTTTGCATTGAAAATGCAAAAGATTTGCTTTGAAAATACAAAATGATTGCTTTGAAAATGCAAATGGTGGTTTGGTTTGAAAATGTAAATGGTGGGTTGCATTGAAAATACAAAAGGTGCTTTGCTTTGAAAATGCAAAAGGTGGTTTACTTTATAAATGCAATTGGTGGTTTGTTTTGAAAATGCAAAAGGTGGTTTGCTTTGAAAATGCAAAAAGTGGTTTGCTTTGAAAATGCGATAAATGTTTTGCCTTGAAAATGCAAAATGTTTGCTTCGAATATGCAAATGGCGGTTTGCTTCGAAAAGTCAAATAGCGGTTTGCTTCGAAAATGCAAAAGGTGGTTTGATTTATTTTGCTTTGCTTTGCAAATGTAAACGGTAGTTTGGTTTAACAATGCAAAAGGTGGCATGCTTCGAAAATGCAAAAGGTGATTTGCTTTAAAAAATGCAAATGGTGGTTTGCTTTGAAAATACAAATTGTGGTTTGCATTGAAAATACAAAAGGTATTGTGGTTTGCTTTGCTTTGCTTTGCAAATGCAAAAGGTAGTTTGCTTTGAAAATGCAAAAGTTGGTATGCTTTGAAAATGCAAAATGTGGTTTGCTCTGAAAATGCAAAAGCTTTGCTTTAAAATTGCAAAAGATTGTTTCCTTTTAAAATGCGAAATGTGATTTGCTTTGAAAATGCAAGAGGAGATTTGCTTTGAAAATGCAAAAGGTGCTTTGCTTAGAAAATGCAAAAGGTTGTTTGCTTTGAAAATGCGAAATGTGGTTTGCTTTGAAATGTAAAAGGTTTGCTTCGAAAATGCAAATGGCGGTTTGCTTCAAAAATTCAAATAGCGGTTTCCTTCGAGAATTCAAAAGATCGGTTGGTTTGCTTTGCTTTGCAAATGCAAAAGGTAGTTTGCTTTGCAAATGCAAAAGTTGGTATGCTTTGAATATGCAAAACGTGGTTTGTTTGGAAAATGCAAAAGGTTTGCTTTGAAAATGCGATATATGTTTTGCTTTGAAAATGCAAAAGTTGGTTTGCTTTGTAAATGCAAAAGGTTTGCTTCGAAAATGCAAATGGCGGTTTGCTTCGAAAATTCAAATAGCGGTTTGCTTCGAGAATGCAAAAGATGGTTTGGTTTGGTTTGCTTTGCTTTGAAAATGCAAAAGGTAGTTTGCTTTGCAAATGCAAAAGTTGGTATGCTTTGAAAATACAAAACGTGGTTTGCTTGGAAAATGCAAAAGGTGGTTTGCTTTGAAAATGCAAACGGTGGTTTTCTTTGAAAATGCAAACGGTGGTTTTCTTTGAAAATGCAAAAGGTGGTTTGCTTTGAAAATGGAGAAGATTGTTTGCTTTGAAAATGCAAAAGGTCTTTTGCTTTGAAAATGCAAAAGATTTGCTTTGAAAATGCAATATGTTTGCTTTGAAAATGCAAAAGGTTGTTTCCTTTGAAAATACAAAAGGTCTGCTTTAAAAATGCAAAAGGTCTGCTTTGAAAATGCAAAGGGTCCGCTTTGAAAATGCAATAAGTTAGCTTTGAAAAAATGGAAAAGTTGGTTTGCTTTGCAAATGCTACCGGTGATTTGCTTTGAAAGTGCAAAAGGTGGTTTGCTTTGAAAATGCAACAGGTGGTTTGCTTGACAACGCAAAAGGTCGTTTGATCAGAAAATGCAAAAGGTCGGCTTTGAAATTGCATAAGGTGGTTTGTTTTAAAATTGCAAAAGTAGGTTTGAAAGTGCAAAGGTGGTTTGCTTCGACAAAGCAACGTGTTTGCATAGAAAATGCAAATGGCCGTTTCCTTCGAAAATGCAAATTGCGGTGTGCTTTGAAAATGCAAAGGATGATTTGCTTTCCAATAGGTGGTTTTCTTTGAAAATGCAAAAGGTTGTTTGCTTTGACATTGCAAAATGTGGTTTGCTTTGAAAATGCAAATGGTGGTTTGTTTTGAAAATGCAAATGGTGATTTGGATTGAAAATCCAAATGGTGGTTTGGCTTGAAAATGCAAATTATGATTTTGTTTGAAAATGCAAATGCTGGTTTGGATTGAACATGCAAATGGTCGTTTGGTTTTAAAATGCAAATGGTGGGTTGGTTTGGAAATGCAAAAGGTGGTTTTCTACGAAAATTCAAATAGCGGTTTGCTTCGAGAATGCAAAAGGTGGTTTGGTTTGCTTTGCTTTGCTTTGCAAATGCAAAAGGTAGTTTGCTTTGAAAATGCAAAAGTTGGTATGCTTTGAAAATGCAAAATGTGGTTTGCTCTGAAAATGCAAAAGCTTTGCTTTGAAAATGCATAAGGTGGTTTGCTTTAAAATTGCAAAAGATTGTTTCCTTTGAAAATGCGAAATGTGGTTTGCTTTGAAAATGCAATAGGTGGTTTGCTTTGAAAATGCGAAAGATCTGCTTTGAAATTGCTATACGTTCGCTTTGTAAATGCAATAAGTTTGCTTTGAAAATGCAAAAGGTGGTTTGCTTTGAAAATGCTACAGGTGGATTGCTTTGAAAATGCAAAAGGTGTTTTGCTTTGAAAATGCAAAAGGTGGTTTGCTTTGAAAATGCTGACGACGGTTTGCTTTGAATATAGAAATTGTGGTTTGCTATAAAAATGCAAAAGTAGGTTTGAAAGTGCAAAGGTGGTTTGCTTCGACAAAGCAACGTGTTTGCATCGAAAATGCAAATGGCCGTTTCCTTCGAAAATGCAAATTGCGGTGTGCTTTGAAAATGCAAAGGATGATTTGCTTTCCAATAGGTGGTTTGGCTTGAAAATGCAAATTATGATTTTGTTTGAAAATGCAAATGCTGGTTTGGATTGAACATGCAAATGGTCGTTTGGTTTGAAAATGCAAATGGTGGGTTGGTTTGGAAATGCAAACAATTGCTTTAAAAATGCAAAAGGTTTGCTTTGAAAATGCAATATGATTGCCTTGAAAATGTAAAATGTGTTTTGCTTTGACATCAGGTGGTTTGCTTTGAAAATACAGAAGGTGGTGTGCTTGACAACGCAAAAGGTGGTTTGCTTGACAATGCAAAAGGTCGTTTGCTTAGAAAATACAAAAGGTTTGCTTTGAAAATGCAAAAGGTCCGCTTTGAAAATGCAATAAGTTTGATTTGATATTGCAAAAGGTGGTTTGCTTGACAACGCAAAAGGTCGTTTGCTCAGAAAATGCAAAAGGTTTGCTTTGAAAATGCAAAAGGTTGGCTTTGAAATTGCAAAAGGTGGTTTGTTTTGAAAATGCAAAAGGTGGTTTGCTTTGATAATGCGAAAAATGATTTGCTTTGAAAATGCAAAGGATGATTTGCTTTCCAATAGGTGGTTTTCTTTGAAAATGCAAAAGGTTGTTTGCTTTGACATTGCAAAATGTGGTTTGCTTTGAAAATGCAAATGGTGGTTTATTTTGAAAATGCAAATGGTGATTTGGATTGAAAATACAAATGGTGGTTTGGCTTGAAAATGCAAATTATGATTTTGTTTGAAAATGCAAATGCTGGTTTGGATTAAAAATGCAAATGGTGGTTTGCATTGAAAATACAAAAGGTGCTTTGCTTTTAAAATGCAAAAGGTGGTTTGCTTTGTAAATGCAATTGGTGGTTTGCTATTAAAATGCAAAAGGTGGTTTGCTTTGAAGATGCAAACGGTGGTTTGCTGTGAAATGCAAAAGGTGGTTTGCCTTGAAAATGTAATAGGCGGTTTGCCTTGAAAATGTAATAGGCGGTTTGCCTTGAAAACACAAAATGTGATTTGATTTGAAAATGCTTGAGGTGGTTTGCATTCAAAATGCAAAATGTGGTTTCCTTTGAACATGCAAAAGATGGTTTGCTTTGAAAATGCAAAAGGTGGTTTGCTTTGAAAATGCAAATGGTGGTTTGCATTGAAAATGCAAAAGATTTGCTTTGAAAATACAAAATGATTGCTTTGAAAATGCAAATGGTGGTTTGGTTTGAAAATGTAAATGGTGGGTTGCATTGAAAATACAAAAGGTGCTTTACTTTGAAAATGCAAAAGGTGGTTTACTTTATAAATGCAATTGGTGGTTTGTTTTGAAAATGCAAAAGGTGGTTTGCTTTGAAAATGCAAAAAGTGGTTTGCTTTGAAAATGCGATAAATGTTTTGCCTTGAAAATGCAAAATGTTTGCTTCGAATATGCAAATGGCGGTTTGCTTCGAAAAGTCAAATAGCGGTTTGCTTCGAAAATGCAAAAGGTGGTTTGATTTATTTTGCTTTGCTTTGCAAATGTAAACGGTAGTTTGGTTTAACAATGCAAAAGGTGGCATGCTTCGAAAATGCAAAAGGTGATTTGCTTTAAAAAATGCAAATGGTGGTTTGCTTTGAAAATACAAATTGTGGTTTGCATTGAAAATACAAAAGGTATTGTGGTTTGCTTTGCTTTGCTTTGCAAATGCAAAAGGTAGTTTGCTTTGAAAATGCAAAAGTTGGTATGCTTTGAAAATGCAAAATGTGGTTTGCTCTGAAAATGCAAAAGCTTTGCTTTAAAATTGCAAAAGATTGTTTCCTTTTAAAATGCGAAATGTGATTTGCTTTGAAAATGCAAGAGGAGATTTGCTTTGAAAATGCAAAAGGTGCTTTGCTTAGAAAATGCAAAAGGTTGTTTGCTTTGAAAATGCGAAATGTGGTTTGCTTTGAAATGTAAAAGGTTTGCTTCGAAAATGCAAATGGCGGTTTGCTTCAAAAATTCAAATAGCGGTTTCCTTCGAGAATTCAAAAGATCGGTTGGTTTGCTTTGCTTTGCAAATGCAAAAGGTAGTTTGCTTTGCAAATGCAAAAGTTGGTATGCTTTGAATATGCAAAACGTGGTTTGTTTGGAAAATGCAAAAGGTTTGCTTTGAAAATGCGATATATGTTTTGCTTTGAAAATGCAAAAGTTGGTTTGCTTTGTAAATGCAAAAGGTTTGCTTCGAAAATGCAAATGGCGGTTTGCTTCGAAAATTCAAATAGCGGTTTGCTTCGAGAATGCAAAAGATGGTTTGGTTTGGTTTGCTTTGCTTTGAAAATGCAAAAGGTAGTTTGCTTTGCAAATGCAAAAGTTGGTATGCTTTGAAAATACAAAACGTGGTTTGCTTGGAAAATGCAAAAGGTGGTTTGCTTTGAAAATGCAAACGGTGGTTTTCTTTGAAAATGCAAACGGTGGTTTTCTTTGAAAATGCAAAAGGTGGTTTGCTTTGAAAATGGAGAAGATTGTTTGCTTTGAAAATGCAAAAGGTCTTTTGCTTTGAAAATGCAAAAGATTTGCTTTGAAAATGCAATATGTTTGCTTTGAAAATGCAAAAGGTTGTTTCCTTTGAAAATACAAAAGGTCTGCTTTAAAAATGCAAAAGGTCTGCTTTGAAAATGCAAAGGGTCCGCTTTGAAAATGCAATAAGTTAGCTTTGAAAAAATGGAAAAGTTGGTTTGCTTTGCAAATGCTACCGGTGATTTGCTTTGAAAGTGCAAAAGGTGGTTTGCTTTGAAAATGCAACAGGTGGTTTGCTTGACAACGCAAAAGGTCGTTTGATCAGAAAATGCAAAAGGTCGGCTTTGAAATTGCATAAGGTGGTTTGTTTTAAAATTGCAAAAGTAGGTTTGAAAGTGCAAAGGTGGTTTGCTTCGACAAAGCAACGTGTTTGCATAGAAAATGCAAATGGCCGTTTCCTTCGAAAATGCAAATTGCGGTGTGATTTGAAAATGCAAAGGATGATTTGCTTTCCAATAGGTGGTTTTCTTTGAAAATGCAAAAGGTTGTTTGCTTTGACATTGCAAAATGTAGTTTGCTTTGAAAATGCAAATGGTGGTTTGTTTTGAAAATGCAAATGGTGATTTGGATTGAAAATCCAAATGGTGGTTTGGCTTGAAAATGCAAATTATGATTTTGTTTGAAAATGCAAATGCTGGTTTGGATTGAACATGCAAATGGTCGTTTGGTTTGAAAATGCAAATGGTGGGTTGGTTTGGAAATGCAAAAGGTGGTTTTCTACGAAAATTCAAATAGCGGTTTGCTTCGAGAATGCAAAAGGTGGTTTGGTTTGCTTTGCTTTGCTTTGCAAATGCAAAAGGTAGTTTGCTTTGAAAATGCAAAAGTTGGTATGCTTTGAAAATGCAAAATGTGGTTTGCTCTGAAAATGCAAAAGCTTTGCTTTGAAAATGCATAAGGTGGTTTGCTTTAAAATTGCAAAAGATTGTTTCCTTTGAAAATGCGAAATGTGGTTTGCTTTGAAAATGCAATAGGTGGTTTGCTTTGAAAATGCGAAAGATCTGCTTTGAAAATGCTATACGTTCGCTTTGTAAATGCAATAAGTTTGCTTTGAAAATGCAAAAGGTGGTTTGCTTTGAAAATGCTACAGGTGGATTGCTTTGAAAATGCAAAAGGTGTTTTGCTTTGAAAATGCAAAAGGTGGTTTGCTTTGAAAATGCTGACGACGGTTTGCTTTGAATATAGAAATTGTGGTTTGCTATAAAAATGCAAAAGTAGGTTTGAAAGTGCAAAGGTGGTTTGCTTCGACAAAGCAACGTGTTTGCATCGAAAATGCAAATGGCCGTTTCCTTCGAAAATGCAAATTGCGGTGTGCTTTGAAAATGCAAAGGATGATTTGCTTTCCAATAGGTGGTTTTCTTTGAAAATGCAAAAGGTTGTTTGCTTTGACATTGCAAAATGTGGTTTGCTTTGAAAATGCAAATGGTGGTTTATTTTGAAAATGCAAATGGTGATTTGGATTGAAAATACAAATGGTGGTTTGGCTTGAAAATGCAAATTATGATTTTGTTTGAAAATGCAAATGCTGGTTTGGATTGAACATGCAAATGGTCGTTTGGTTTGAAAATGCAAATGGTGGGTTGGTTTGGAAATGCAAACAATTGCTTTAAAAATGCAAAAGGTTTGCTTTGAAAATGCAATATGATTGCCTTGAAAATGTAAAATGTGTTTTGCTTTGACATCAGGTGGTTTGCTTTGAAAATACAGAAGGTGGTGTGCTTGACAACGCAAAAGGTGGTTTGCTTGACAATGCAAAAGGTCGTTTGCTTAGAAAATACAAAAGGTTTGCTTTGAAAATGCAAAAGGTCCGCTTTGCAAATGCAATATGTTTGCTTTGATATTGCAAAAGGTGGTTTGCTTGACAACGCAAAAGGTCGTTTGCTCAGAAAATGCAAAAGGTTTGCTTTGAAAATGCAAAAGGTTGGCTTTGAAATTGCAAAAGGTGGTTTGTTTTGAAAATGCAAAAGGTGGTTTGCTTTGAAAAGGCAAAAGGTGGTTTGCTTTGAAAAGACAAAAGGTGGTTTGCTTTGAAAATGCAAAAGGTGGTTTGCTTTGAAAATGCAAAAGGTGGTTTGCTTTGAAAATGCAAAAGGAGGTTTGCTTCATAAATGCAATTGGTGGTTTGTTTTGAAAATGCGAAAGATTTGCTTTGAAAATGCGAAAGATTTGCTTTGAAAATACAAAAGGATTGCTTTGAAAATGCAAATGGTAGTTTGGTTTGAGAATGCAAATGGTGCTTTGCATTAAAATTTAAAAAAGGTGCTTTGCTTTGAAAATGCAAACGGTGCTTTGCTTTGAAAATGCAGTAGGTGGTTTGATTTGAAAATGCTAAAGGTGGTTTGCTTTGAAAAGACAAAAGGTGGTTTGCTTTGAAAATGCAAAAGGTGGTTTGCTTTGAAAAGGCAAAAGATGGTTTGCTTTGAAAAGGCAAAAGGTGGTTTGCTTTGAAAAGGCAAAAGGTGGTTTGCTTTGAAAAGACAAAAGGTGGTTTGCTTTGAAAATGCAAAAGGTGGTTTGCTTTGAAAATGCAAAAGGTGGTTTGCTTTGAAAATGCAAAAGGTGGTTTGCTTCATAAATGCAATTGGTGGTTTGTTTTGAAAATGCGAAAGATTTGCTTTGAAAATGCGAAAGATTTGCTTTGAAAATGCAAAAGGATTGCTTTGAAAATGCAAATGGTGGTTTGGTTTGAGAATGCAAATGGTGCTTTGCATTAAAATTGAAAAAAGGTGCTTTGCTTTGAAAATGCAAACGGTGCTTTGCTTTGAAAATGCAGTAGGTGGTTTGATGTGAAAATGCTAAAGGTGGTTTGCTTTGAAAATGCGAAAAATGTTTTGCTTTAAAAATGCAAAAGGTTGTTCGCTTTGAAAATTCAAAAGGTTGCTCGCTTTGAAAATGCAAATGGTGTTTTGCTTTGAAAATGCAAAGGTGGTTTGTTTTGAAATGCCAAAGATTTGCTGTGGAAATACAAAAGGATTGCTTTAAAAATGCAAATGGTGGTTTGGCTTAAAAATGCAATTGGTGGTTTGGCTTAAAAATGCAATTGGTGGTTTGGCTTAAAAATGTAATTGGTGGTTTGAATTGAAAATGCAAATGGTGGTTCGCTTTGAAAATACAAATTGCGGTTTGCTTTGATAATGCAAGTGGTTTGCTTTGAAAATGCGAAAAATATTTTGCTTTGAAAATGCAAAATGTGGTTTGCTTTGAAAATGCAAGTGATGGTTTGCTTTGAAAATGTAAAAGGTGGTTTGGATTGAAAATGAAAAAAAGGTGGTTTGGTTGGAAATATAACATATAACATATAACATATAACAATTAAGCACGGAAACAGGCCATCTCGGCCCTACAAGTCCGTTCCGAACAACTTTTTTCCCTTAGTCCCACCTGCCTGCATTCATACCATAACCCTCCATTCCCTTCTCATCCATATGCCTATCCAATATATTTTTAAATGATACCAACGAACCTGCCGCCACCACTTCTACTGGAAGCTCATTCCACACCGCTACCACTCTCTGAGTAAAGAAGTTCCCCCTCATGTTACCCCTAAACTTCTGTCCCTTAATTCTGAAGTCATGTCCTCTTGTTTGAATCTTCTCTATTCTCAAAGGGAAAAGCTTGTCCACATCAACTCTGTCTTTCCCTCTCATCATTTTAAAGACCTCTATCAAGTCCCCCCTTAACCTTCTGCGCTCCAGAGAATAAAGACCTAACTTATTCAACCTATCTCTGTAACTTAGTTGTTGAAACCTAGGCAACATTCTAGTAAATCTCCTCTGTACTCTCTCTATTTTGTTGACACCCTTCCTATAATTGGGCGACCAAAATTGTACACCATACTCCAGATTTGGTCTCACCAATGCCTTGTACAATTTTAACATTACATCCCAGCTTCTATACTCAATGCTCTGATTTATAAAGGCTAGCATACCAAAAGCTTTCCATACCACCCTATCTATGTGAGATTCCACCTTCAAGGAACTATGCACGGTTATTCCCAGATCCCTCTGTTCAACTGTATTATTCAATTCCCTACCATTTACCATGTACGTCCTATTTTGATTTGTCCTGGCAAGGTGTAGCACCTCACATTTATCAGCATCTGCCATCTTTCAGCTCATTTTTCCAAATGGCCTAAATCACTCTGTAGACTTTGGAAATCCTCTTCATTATCCACAACACCCCCTATCTTGGTATCATCTGCATACTTACTAATCCAATGTACCACCCCTTCATCCAGATCATTGATGTACATGACAAACAACAAAGGACCCAACAGAGATCACTGAGGCACCCCACTAGTCACCTGCCTCCAACCCGACAAACAGCCATCCACCATTACCCTCTGGCTTCTCCCATTCAACCACTGTTGAATCCATCTTGCTATTCCTGCATTTATACCCAACAGTTGAACCTTCTTAACCAACCTTCCATGAGGAACCTTGTCAAAGGCCTTACCAAAGTCCATATAGACAACATCCACTGCTTTACCCTCGTCAATTTCCCTAGTAACCTCTTCAAGAAATTCAAGAAGATTAGTCAAACATGACCTTCCAGGCACAAATCCATGTTGACTGTTCCTAATTAGACCCTGTTTATCCAGATGCTTATATATATTATCTCTAAGTATCTTTTCCATTAATTTGCCCACCACTGAAGTCAAACTAACAAGTCTATAATTGCAAGGTTTACTCTTAGAACCCTTTTTAAACAATGGAACAACATGCGCAGTACGCCAATCCTCGGGGACTATTCCCGTTTCTAATGACATTTGAAATATTTCAGTCATAGCCCCGGCTATTTCTACACTAACGTCCCTCAATGTCCTAGAGAATATCGTGTCAGGACCTGGAGACTTATCCACTTTTATATTTTTCAAAAGTGCCAGTACTTCTTTTACTTTGAAACTCATAGTATCCATAGCTACTCTACTAATTTCCCTTACCTCACATAATTCAATATCCTTCTCCTTGGTGAATACCGAAGAAAATAAATTGTTCAATATCTCCCCCATTTCTTTTGGCTCTGCAGATAGCTGTCCACTCTGTCTCTCCAATTGACCAATTTTATCCCTCGTTATCCTTTTGCGATTAATATAGCTGTAGAAACCCTTTGGATTTACATTCACCTTACTTGCCAAAGCAACCTCATATCTTCTTTTAGCTTTTCTAATTTATTTCTTAAGATTCTTTTTACATTCCTTATAGTCCTCAAGCACCTCATTTACTTCATGCTGCCTATAATTATTGTAGATCTCCCTCTTTTTCCGAACAAGATGTCCAATTTCCCTTGAAAACCAGGTCTCTTTCCAATGCAAAATATTTGCTTCGAAAATGCAAAAGAATTGCTTTGAAAATAGAAAAGGGTTGCTTTGAAAATGCAAATGGTGGTTTGCTTTAAAATGCAAATGGTGGTTTGCTTTGACAATACAAATTGTGGTTTGCATTGAAAATGCATAAGGTTTGCTTTGAAAATACAAAATGATTGCTTTGAAAAGGCAAATGGTGGTTTGCATTGAAATGCAAAATATGGTTTGCCGTGAACATGCAAAAGTTGGTTTGCTTTGAAAATGCAATAGGTGATTTCCTTTGAAAATGCAAAAGGTGGTTTGCTTTGAAAATGCAAAAGATGGTTTGCTTTGAAAATGCGAAACATGTTTTGCTTTGAAAATGCAAAAGGTGGTTTGCTTTCAAAATGCAAATGGTGGTTCGCTTTGAATATACAAATTTCGATTTGGTTTGATAATGCTAAGGGTTTGCTTTGAAAATACAAACGGATTGCTTTGAAAATGCAAATGGTGGTTTGGTTTCAAAATGCAAATGGTGCTTTGCATTGAAAATACAAAAGGTGCTTTGCTTTGATAATGCAAAAGGTGGTTTGCTTTGAAAATGCGATAAATGTTTTGCTTTAAAAATGCAAAAGTTGGTTTGCATTGAAATGCAAAAGTTGGTTTGCATTGAAAATGCAAAAGGTTTGCTTCGCAAACGCAAATGGCGGTTTGCTCGAAAATTCAAATAGCGGTTTGCTTCGAAAATGCAAAAGTTGGTTTGCTTTGCTTTGCTTTGCTTTGCAAATGCAAAAGATAGTTCGCTTTGTAAATGGAAAATGTGGTATGCTTTGAAAATTCAAAAGGTGGTTTGCTTTGAAAATGCAAAATGTGCTTTGCTTTGAAAATGCAAAAGGTTGTTATCTTTGAAAATGTAAATGGAGTTTTGCTATCAACATGTAAAAGGTAATTTGCTTTGAAAATACAAAAGTTAATTTGCTTTGAAAATGCAAAAGGGAATTTGCTTTGAAAATGCAAAAGATGGTTTGCTTTGAAAATGCAAAATGTGGTTTGCTTTGCAAATGCAATTGGTGGTTTGCTTTGAAAATGCAAAAGGTGGTTTGCTATGAAAATGCAAAAGATGGTTTGGTTTGAAAATGCAAACGGTGGTTTGCATTGAAAATACAAAAGATTATTTGCTTTGGAAATGCAAAAAAAGATGGTATGTTTTGAAAATGCAATTGGTGCTTTCAAAATGCAAACATTTATTTGCTCTGAAAATGCGATAACATTTTTGTTTTGAAAATGCAAATGTTGGTTTGCTTTGAAAATGCAAAAGGTGGTTTGCAAAAAAATGTAAAAGGTGATTTGCTTTGAGAATGCAAATGGAGGCTTGTTTTGAAAATGCAAAAGGTGGTATGCTTTGAAAATGCAAAGGGTGGTTTGCTTTGAAAATGCAAAAGGTGGTTTGCTTTGAAAATGCAAAAGGTGGTTTGTTTTGAAAATGCAAAAGGTGTTTGGCTATGAAAATGCGCATGGTAATTTGCTTGGAAAATGCAACAGGTGTTCTGCTTTGAAAATACAAAAGTTGGTGTGCTTTGTAAATGCAAAAAGTGGTTTGCTTTGAAAATGCAAAACATTTGCTTTGAAAATACAAAATAATTTGTAAATGCAAATGACGGTTTGATTTGAAAATGCAAACGGTGGTTTGCTTTGAAAATGCAAAGGTGGTTTGCTTTGAAAATGCAAAAGGTGGTTTGCTTTGAAAATGCAACATGTGGTCTGCTTTGATAATGCAAAACGTGGTTTGCTCTGAAAATGGTTTGCTTCGAAAATGCAAATGGCGGTTTGGTTCGAAAATGCAAATGTTTTTTCGCATTGAAAATGCAAAAGGTGGTTTGCTTTAAAAATGCAACAGGTGGTTTGCTTTGAAAATGCAAATGGTGGTTTGCTTCGAAAATGCAAATGGTGCTATGCTTTGAAAATGCAAAAGGTTTGTTTTTAAAATGCAAATGGTGGTTTGCTTTGAAAATGCAAATTGTGGTTTGCATTGAAAATACAAAAGGGGTTTGCTTTATTAATGCAAAAGATGGTTTGCTTCGAAAATGCGAAAGGTGGTTTGCTTTGAAAATGCAAAAATGGTTTGCTTTGAAAATGCTAAAGGTTTGCTTTGAAAATGAAAATGGCGGTTTGCTTTAAAAATGCAAATGGCGGTTTGCTTTGAAAATGCAAATGGCGGTTTGCTTCGAAAATTCAAACAGCGGTTTGCTTCGAAAATGAAAATGGTGTTTTGCTTTGCTTTGCAAATACAAAAGGTGGTTTACTTTGAAAATGCAAAAGGTGGTATACCTTGAAAATGCAAAAAGGTGGTTTGCTCTGAAAATGCGATAATATTTTTGTTTTGAAAATGCAAATGTTGGTTTGCTTTGAAAATGCTAAAGGTTTGCTTCGAAAATGCAATTGGCGATTTGCTTCGAAAATGCAAATGGTCCTTTGCTTTGAAAATGCAACAGGTGGTTTGCAAAACATGTAAAATGTGATTTGCTTTGAGAATGCAAAAGGTGGTTTGTTTTGAAACTGCAAAAGGTTGTTTGCTTTGAAAATGCAAATGGTGTTTGGCTATGAAAATGCACATGGTAATTTGTTTTGAAAATGCAAAAGGTGGTTTGCTTGGAAAATGCAACAGGTGGTCTGCTTTGAAAATACAAAAGGGGTTTGCTTTATTAATGCAAAAGATGGTTTGCTTTGAAAATGCAATATGTGGTTTGCTTTGAAAATGTAAAAAGGTTTGCTTCGAAAATGCGAAAAGTGGTTTGCTTTGTAAATGCAAATTGTGCCTTGCTTTGAAAATGCAAAAAGCTGGTTTGCTTTGAAAATGCAAAAGGTGGTTTGCTTAGAAAAGTCAAAAGATAGTTTGCTTTGAAAATGCAAAAAGTGGATTGCTATGAGAATGCAAATGGTGGTTTGCTTTTGAAAATGCAAATAGTGGTTTGATTTGAAAATGCAAAATGTTTGATTTGAAAATGCAAAGGGTAGTTTGCTTTGAAAATGCAAATGTCGGTTTGCTTCGAAAATTCAAACAGCGGTTTGCTTCGAAAATGAAAAAGGTAATTGCTTTGAAAATACAAAAGGATTGCTTTGAAAATGCAAATGCTGGTTTGCATTGAAACTACAAAAGGTGGTTTGCTTTGAAAATGTAAAAGGTGGTTTACTTTGTAAATGCAATTGGTGGTTTGCTTTGAAAATGCAAAAGGTGGTTTGCTTTGAAAATGCAAAAGATGGTTTGCTTTGAAAATGCTAAAGGTTTGCTTTGAAAATGAAAATGGCGGTTTGCTATGAAAATGCAAATGGCGGTTTGCTTTGAAAATGCAAATGGCGGTTTGCTTCGAAAATTCAAACAGCGGTTTGCTTCGAAAATGAAAAAGGTGTTTTGCTTTGCTTTGCTTTGCAAATACAAAAGGTGGTTTACTTTGAAAATGCAAAAGGTGGTATACCTTGAAAATGCAAAAAGGTGGTTTGCTTTGAAAATGCAAAAGGTGGTTTGCTTTGAAAATGCAAAAGGTTGTTGGCTCTGAAAATGCGATAATATTTTTGATTTGAAAATGCAAATGTTGGTTTGCTTTGAAAATGCTAAAGGTTTGCTTCGAAAATGCAATTGGCGGTTTGCTTCGAAAATGCAAATGGTCCTTTGCTTTGAAAATGCAAAAGGTGGTTTGCAAAACATGTAAAAGGTGATTTGCTTTGAGAATGCAAATGGAGGTTTGCTTTGAAAATGCAAAAGGTGGTTTGTTTTGAAACTGCAAAAGGTTGTTTGCTTTGAAAATGCAAATTGGGTTTGGCTATGAAAATGCACATGGTAATTTGTTTTGAAAATGCAAAAGGTGGTTTGCTTGGAAAATGCAACAGGTGGTCTGCTTTGAAAATGCAAACGGTTGTTGGCTCTGAAAATGCGATAATATTTTTGTTTTGAAAATACAAAAGTTGGGGTGCTTTGAAAATGCAAAAAGTGGTTTGCTTTGAATATGCAAAAGATGGTTTCCTTTGAAAATGCAAAAGGTGGGTTGTTTTGAAAATGCACTTTGTGGTTTGCTTTCAAAATGCAAAGGGATTTTTGCTCTGAAAATGCAAAATGTTTGCTTCGAAAATGCAAATGGCGGTTTGCTTCGAAAATTCAAACAGCGGTTTGCTTCGAAAATTCAAACAGCGGTTTGCTTCGAAAATGCAAAGTGTGGTTTGCATTGCTTTGCAAATGCAAAGGTGGTTTGCGTTGAAAGAGTGAAAAGGTTTGCTTCAAAAATGCAAATGACGGTTTGGTTCGAAAATGCAAATGGATCTTTGCTTCGAAAATGCAAAAGGTGTCAGTCTGCCACTCATTCTCATCCACCTCACAGTACTTTTCCACCGGTCCCTCCTTCTCCTCACCTGCCTGCCTGCCACTCCCCTCTCATAGAAACATAGAAACATAGAAAGTAGGTGCGAGAGTAGACCACCAGGTCCGTCGAGCCCGCACCGCCATTCGCTCATGGCTGAACACTAAACAGACACACTCACCCACAAACAGTAGACACAAGACACAGAACACAAGACACTACCCTCCCCTTTATACCGCTATCACCCCTCTCCACCCCAAGAACCGCGTGATCTCCTGGGGGAGGCAAAAAAACGGATAAAAACCCAGGTCCAATTCGGGAAAAAAATCCGGGAAATTCCTCTCCGACCCCAATCCAGGCGATCGACACTTGTCCAGGAGATCACTCAGGTCTCACTATACTAACCATACCTAGGTCCATATCCCTGCCCTCTCCCCGTAGCCCCTTATCCCCTTGGCAGCTAAAAAAACATCTATTTTAGACTTAAATATATTTAACGTTTCTGCTTCCACTGCCCCCTGGGGCAGTGAATTCCATAAATTAACCACCCTCTGGGTGAAGAAGTTCTTCCTCATCTCAGTTTTAAAAGAGCCCCCCCTTATTCTGCAACTATGTCCCCTAGTTCTAGTTTCCCCGATCATTGGGAACATCCTCGGTGCATCCACCCGATCAAGGCCCCTCACGATCTTATATGTTTCAATGAGATCGCCTCTCATTCTTCTAAACTCCAAAGAGTAGAGTTCCAGCTTATTTAACCTTTCCTCATATGTCAATCCCCTCATTGCAGGAATTAATCTTGTAAACCTTCGCTGCACTGCCTCCAGGGCTAGTACATCCTTTCTTAAGTATGGACCCCAGAACTGTACAATCCCCTCATCAGCCCAACTCTCCTCACCTGTTGCACTCAGTTGCCTCTGATCGCCAATTAACCCGGTATATAGACTCTCCTTACCGTTCACAAAGTGCCAGATTGTCTCAGCCTTCATGCAAGACTCTCCAGCGATTTCCCGACTGCCTACACGGATTCGAACCTGCCTGCCCCTCTTCGGAAGCCTCGTTCAATCCTGAGCCTCTGTGTGAGTACCGTGTACCTATTCCTGTGTTACTACTCTGTGTTACAGTATCGTAATAAAGTCATTACCGACTATTCCTGCCTGATTCTGTGCTGCTATTGGGTCCAAGCTATACCCGTTACAGTACAATCTGGCCAACAATGGACTCAGCGCACACAACGTCTCTGTCAAACCGCTTCGAGAGGATTGAGCACACGCTCCTGCAGCACGAAGCTATGCTCACTGCCTCCAACTCCGAGGTTCGACAGGCTGTGTCAAACCAAGAGCAAGCATTGGTTGCACTAGCCACCCAGGTCCAACAGCTGACGACCCTCCTCGCCCAGGCTATACCCCATGCTTCGCCTCCGGCTCCGACAACACCAGCTCCAGGTCCGCCAGGACCATCACCTGAGCCCCGGGTGGGAATCCCGGAGCGCTACGCTGGAGACCCAGAGGTCTGCAACCCATTCATCATGAACTGTTCCATTCTCTTCGCACTACAGCCCTACACCTTCGCCCAGGAAGCGGCGAGAGTGGCGTTTACCATTAATCACCTGACTGGCAGAGCTCGGCTGTGGGGAACGGCTGAATGGGAGCGACGCACGCCGGCTTGCTCCTATTTCCAGGCCTTTGCCGCGGAGCTTCGCAAGGTGTTCGGTGAGGTTTCGATGGGTCCGGACGCTGCGGGAGGTCTGCTGGGGTTGAGCCAGGGGAACAAGAGCGTCACTGACTTCGCCATCGACTTTCGCACCAGGGCCCGTCAGAGTGATTGGAACGCCCCGGCCCAGTGTGACGCTTTCTTGCTGGGCTTGAATGACTATATCAAGGATGAGTTGGTGTCCCACGACCTTCCTTCTTCTCTGGATGGGCTTATCGAGCTAACGATCCGTCTGGACCGACGCATCCTGGCGAAACGTCGGGAGAGGCTACAGGGCCTGGCGGGTCATTACATCTCCAAGTGTCCAGTAAAAGGCCAGACTCACCAGTAGCGGAAGAATTACTGGTGAGTCGAACCTCTGAACTTTCCTTTGCCCGACGCCCTCTGTGTCATGCACGTCTGCTGCTGTCTGTTAGTTCTCACACCCTCGCCACCTTCATAGACTCTGGTTGTGACATTAATCTTATGGACAAGGAACTAGCCCGCCAGCTAGGCATCAGTTGTGTTCCCCTGCCTGAACCTGTTCCCGCTTAAGCCCTCGACGGCCATCTCCTGGGACGCTGCGGGAGGTCTACTGGGGTTGAGCCAGGGGAACCAGACTGTCCCAGTGCGCATGCTCCTGTCTGGTAATCATCATGAGACCATCCAGTTCCACATCCTGCACTCCCCGTCTTCCCCTCATCCTGGGTTACCCCTGGCTTCGGCGACACAACCCCAACATCGACTGGAGGACGGGGGTCATCTTGGGTTGGAGCCCTTCCTGCCACCAAGTGTGCCTGAAGCAAGCCTCAGCTCCTCAACCGGCCACCTGCTCCAGGTCTGCTCCAGATCTGACGGGGGTCCCAGCCGAGTACCATGACTTTGGGGAGGGTTTTAGCAAGTCTAGGGCCACCTCCCTTCCTCCTCATCGGCCCTATGACTGCGCTATAGACCTCCTGCCTGGTTCCGCTCCTCCTAGGGGTCGCCTTTACTCCCTGTCCGCCCATGAGAGAGGCGCCATGGAGAAATACATAAACGACTCCTTGGCTGCTGGTCTCATCCGTCCCTCCTGCTGGGGCTGGGTTCTTCTTCGTGGAGAAGAAGGACAAATCTCTGCGTCCCTGCATAGATTACCGGGGGCTCAACGGCATCACGGTGAAGAATCGCTACCCTCTCCCACTCATCTCCTCTGCTTTCGAGCTCCTGGAGGGGCCCACCATCTTTTCGAAGTTGGATCTACGTAACGCCTAACACTTGGTCCGCATCAAAGAGGGAGATGAGTGGGAGACCGCCTTCAACACTCCCACGGGACATTATGAATACCGGTTAATGCCCTTTGGCCTCACCAACGCCCCGGCCGTCTTCCAGGCTTTGGTCAATGACGTTCTCAGAGACATGTTGAACAAGTACGTGTTCGTCTATCTTGATGACATCCTCATCTTTTCACGGACCAAGGAAGAACACGTACACCACGTCCAGGCAGTTCTACAACGGCTCCTGGAGAACTCGCTCTTCGTTAAAGCTGTGAAGTGCGACTTTCACACCCCGTCAGTCTCCTTCCTAGGATACATCGTTGGCCAAGGGAACATCAAGATGGACCCCGCCAAGGTCTCTGCTGTCACCACCTGGCCTGCTCCTGTCTCCCGCAAGCAGGTCCAAAGGTTCCTGGGGTTGGCCAATTTTTACCGACGGTTCATCCGTAGCTACAGTACTGTGGCCGCACTCCTCACGGCACTCACCTCCTGCAAGGTTCCGTTCCGGTGGTCTGCCGCCGCCGACGAAGCATTTCAGACACTCAAAACACGGTTTACATCGGCCCCCTTTCTCCAAATTCCGGACACCGAGAGACAGTTCGTGGTGGAGGTGGACGCCTCCGACGTGGGGGTGGGAGCTGTTCTTTCCCAGCGGGCTGCCGGGGACCATAAGCTCCATCCATGCGCCTTCTTCTCCCGACGCCTGACCCCTGCTGAGAGGAATTATGACATTGGCAACCGAGAACTGTTGGCGGTTAAGTTGGCGTTGGAGGACTGGCGTCACTGGCTGGAGGGAACCGAACAGCCTTTCTTGGTTTGGACTGACCACAAGAACATTGAATACCTCCAGTCAGCCAAGAGGCTCAACTCTCGTCAGGCCCGCTGGTCTCTCTTCCTCACCCGCTTCAAGTTTCCCTCTCCTACCGACCTGGGTCCCGCAACGTGAAGCCCGATGCCCTCTCTCGACAGTTCTTGGCGAAGGAGGAGCCTGCTTCTGGCCCCAAGACCATCCTCCCGTCCTCGCACAGGTTTGCCTCCCTCACCTGGGAAGTGGAGGAGAAGGTCAAGGCGGCCTTGGAGAACCAGCCGGAAACCAGCGCATGCCCTCCTGATTGCCTGTTTGTGGTTTCTGCCCTGCGGTCCGACGTCCTTCAGTGGGCCCACAGCTCTCGACTCACCTGTCATCCCGGCATTCAGCGGACCAAGGAGATGGTGCTACGGAGGTTCTGGTGGGCATCGCTGGAGGAGGACACTCGGGAGTTTGTCAACGCCTGTCCCGTTTGCAACCAGCACAAGGTCTCACACCAAGCTCCTGCGGGTCATCTGCTTCCACTGCCTGTACCCCATCGACCATGGTCCCACATCTCCCTGGACTTCGTTACCGGCCTGCCCCCATCCAGTGGGTACACCACCATCCTAACCGTGGTCGATAGATTTCGCAAGATGGCTCACTTCGTGCCCCTGCCCAAGCTTCCGTCAGCCAAGGAAATTGCCGAGCTCATGTTACTCCACGTCTTCAGGCTCCATGGTATCCCCGTCGATGTGGTCTCCGACCGGGGACCCCAGTTTGCCTCTGTGTTCTGGAGGGAGTGCTGCACGCTTGTGGGGGGCTACCGTGAGTCTGACGTCCGGATGTCATCCCCAGTCCAACGGCCAAACTGAAAAGAAGAATCATGAGATGGAGACGGCGCTACAGCGTATGGTGTCCAAGCATCCCTCCTCCTGGTCCCAGCAGTTGTTGTGGGTGGAGTACGCCCACAACACCCTGACAAGCTCGGCCACTGGGCTCTCCCCTTTCCAGTGTGCCTATGGGTTCCAGCCTCCTCTATTCCCGGCGCTAGAGAAAGAGGTTTCCTGCCCGTCCGTCCAGGCCTTCATTCGTCGCTGCCGCAGGACGTGGACCCAAGCCAGGGCGGCTCTTCTCCGCTCCGTGGACCGTTACGCCACGGCTGCCAACCGTCACCGCACCCAGGCCCCAACCTACCTCGCGGGCCAGAAGATGTGGCTATCGACCCGGGACCTTCACTTGAGGGTAGAGTCCAAGAAGTTGGCACCCAAGTTCATGGGTCCCTTTGAGATCCAGAAGGTCATCAACCCAGCGGCTGTGGGGCTCAAGTTGCCTCGTTCCATGCGGGTCCATCCTACGTTCCACGTGTCCAGAGTAAAGCCAGTCCGGGAGATCTCCCTGGTCCCCGCAGTCCCTCCTCCTCCACCTCCTCGTCTCATCGACGGTGGCCCCGCCTTTACGGTGCACCGCCTCCTGCGCTCCCGCCGTCGCGGGAGGGGTGTCCAATACCTGGTCGATTGGGAGGGTTACGGTCCAGAGGAGAGGTCCTGGGTTCCTGCTCGACACATCCTGGACGCCTCCCTCATCAGGGAGTTTCACCGGAGTCATCCCGACCAGCCGTCCAAGCCCGCCACTCCTAGAGGGGTCGCCGCCCCTGAGACTCTGTCACCTCTTCCGTCTGAGGCGCCCAGTGACGACGAGACGGAGCTTTCCTCTGATGCTATGGAGGAGGATGCGGACATGGATGGCTCGGACGAATATTAGCCTTCCTCCGGTTCCCCTCCACCTACCCAACTCTGCGTGGGATTGGGTTTATTCTCTTTATTGTTTTGTTTTTGTTTTGGGAGCCGTCCCTTGAGGAGGGTTCTGTCACAGTCTGCCCTCTCCTCATTCTCATCCACTTCACCTCCCAGTACTTTTCCACCGGTCCCTCCTTCTCCTCACCTGCCTGCCTGCCAGCCACACCCCTCTCATCAGCCGAACTCTCCTCACCTGTTGCACTCAGTTGCCTCTGATCACCAATTAACCCGGTATATAGACTCTCCGCACCGTTCACACATTGCCAGTTGTCTCAGCCTTCATGCAAGACTCTCCAGCGATTTCCCGACTGCCTACACGGATTAGAACCTGCCTGCCCCTCTTCGGAACCCTCGCTCAATCCTGAGCCTTTGTGTGAGTACGGTGCACCCATTCCTTTGTTAGTACTCTGTGTTACAACATCGTAATAAAGTAATTACCAACTATACCTGCCTGATTCTGTGCTGCTATTGGGTCCAAGCTATACCCGTTACAAAAGGTTGTTTGCTTTGAAAATGCAAATGGTGTTTTGCTATGAAAATGCAACATGTGGTCTGCTTTGAAAATGCAAAAAAGTGGTTTGCTCTGAAAATGGTTTGCTTCGAAAATGCAAATGGCGGTTTACTTCGTAAATGCAAACAGCGGTTTGGTTCGTAAATGCAAAGTGTGGTTTGCATTGCTTTGCAAATGCAAAAGGTGGTTTGCTTTGAAAGTGTAAAAAGGTTTGCTTCGAAAATGCAAATGGCGGTTTGGTTCGAAAATGCAAATGGTGGTATGCTTTGAAATGCAAATGGTGGTATGCTTTGAAATGCAAAACGTTTGTTTTTAAAATTCAAATGGTGGTTTGCTTTAAAAATGCAACAGGTGGTTTGCTTTGAAAATGCAAATGGTGGTTTGCTTCGAAAATGCAAATGGTGGTATGCTTTGAAATGCAAAAGGTTTGTTTTTAAAATCCAAATGGTGGTTTGCTTTGAAAATGCAAATTGCGGTTTGCATTGAAAATACAAAAAGGGTTTGCTTTATTAATGCAAAAGATGGTTTGCTTCGAAAATGCGAAAAGTGGTTTGCTTTGAAAATACAAACGGTGGTTTGCTTTGGAAATGCAAATGGTGGTTTCCTATGCAAATGAAAATTGTGGTTTGATTTGAAAATGCAAAAGGTTTGATTTGAAAATGCAAAAGGTGGTTTGCTTTGAAAATGCAAAATAATTGCTTTGAAAATACAAAATGATTGCTTTGAAAAAGGTGGTTTGGTTATAAAATGCAATATGTGGTTTGCTTTTAAAACGTAAAAAGGTGCTTTGCTTTGTAAATGCAGTTGGAGGTTTGCTTTCAAAATGCAAATGGCGGTTGGCTTCGAAAATTCAAATAGCGGTTTGCTTCGAATATGAAAGAGGTGTTTTGATTTGCTTTGCAAATACAAAAGGTGGATTGCTTTGAAATTGCAAAATGTGGTTTGGTTCGAAAATGCAAATGGTGGTTGGCTTTGAAAATGCAAAACGTGGTTTGCTTTAAAAATGCAAAAGGTGGTTTACTTTGTAAATGCAATTGGTGGCTTGCTTTGAAAATGCAAAATGTTTGTTTTTAAAATGCAAATGGTGGTTTGCTTTGTAAATGCAAAAGGTGGTTTGCTTTGTAAATGCAATTGGTGGTTTGCTTTGAAAATACAAAAGCTGGTTTGCTTTGAAAATGCAATATGTGGTTTGCTTTGAAAATGTAAAAAGGTTGCTTCGAAAAAGCGAAAAGTGGTTTGCTTTGTAAATGCAAATTGTGTCTTGCTTTGAAAATGCAATAAGCTGGTTTGCTTGGAAAATGCAAAAGGTGGTTTGCTTTGAAAATGCAAAAGGTGGTTTGCTTTGAAAATGCAAAAGGTGGTTTGCTTTGAAAAGTCAAAAGATGGTTTGCTTTGAAAATGCAAAAAGTGGATTGCTTTGAGAATGCAAATGGTGGTTTGCTTTTGAAAATGCAAATTGTGGTTTGATTTGAAAATGCAAATTGTGGTTTGATTTGAAAATGCAAAATGTTTGATTTGAAAATGCAAAATGGGTGGTTTGGTTTGAAATTGAAAATAATTGCTTTGAAAATACAACATGATTGCTTTGAAAATGCAAATGGTGGTTTGCATTGAAAATACAACAGGTGGTTTGCTTTGAAAATGTAAAAGGTGGTTTACTTTGTAAATGCAATTGGTGGTTTGCTTTGAAAATGCATTAGGCGGTTTGCTTTGAAAATGCAAAAGATGGTTGCTTTGAAAATGCAAAAGATGATTGCTTTGAAAATGCTAAATGTTTGCTTTGAAAATGAAAATGGCGGTTTGCTTTGAAAATGCAAATGGCGATTTGCTTCGAAAATTCAAACAGCGGTTTGCTTCGAAAATAAAAAAGGTGTTCTGTTTTGCTTTGCAAATACAAAAGGTGGTTTACTTTGAAAATGCAAAAGGTGGTATTCCTTGAAAATGCAAAAGATGGTTTTCTTTGAAAATGCAAAAGGTGGTTTGCTTTGAAAATGCAAAAGATGGTTTGCTTTGAAAATGCAAAAGGTTGTTTGCTTTGAAAATGCAAATGGTGTTTTACTATGAAAATGCGGAAGGTGGTTTGGTTTGAAAATATAAAAAGGTATGCTTCGAAAATGCAAATGACAGTTTGGTTCGAAAATGCAAATGGTGGTTTGCTTTGAAATTGCAAAACGTGGTTTGCTATGAAAATGCAAAAGTTTGCTTTGAAAATACAAATCGTGGCTTGTTTTGAAAATGCAAATTGTGGTTTGCTTTGAAAATGCGAAATGTGGTTTGCTTTGAAAATGCAAAAGGTGGTTTGGTTTGAAAATGCAAAAAGTGGTTTGCTTTGAAAATTCAAAAGGTGGTTTGCTTTGAAAAGCTTTGTACATCGTCTTGGTGAGGCCGCACCTGGAGTATTGAGTACAGTTTTGGTCTCCCAATCTGAGGAAACACATTCTTGCCACAGAGGGAGTCAGAGAGGGTTCACCAGACTGATTCCTGGGATGTCATGACTTTCATATGAAGAAAGACTGGATAGACTCGGCTTGTACTCGCTGGGAGTTAGAAGATTGAGGGCGGATCTTATAGAAACTTACAAAATTCTTAAGGGGCTGGACTGGCTAGAGAGAGGAAGATTGTTCCCGATGTTGGGGAAATCCACAACAAGGGGTCACAGTTTAAAGATAAGGCGGAAGTATTTTAGGACCGAGATGAGAAAAACATTTTTTACACAGAGAGTGGTACATCTCTGCAATTCTCTGCCACAGAAAGTAGTTGAGGCCAATTCATTGGCTATGTTTAAGAGCGAATTAGATGTGGCCCTTGTGGCTAAGGGGATGAGGGGATATGGAGAGAAGGCAGGTATTGGTTACTGAGTTGGTTGATCAGCCGTGATCATATTGAACGGCGGTGCCGGCTCCAAGGGCCGAATGGCCTATTCCTGCAGCTATTTTCTATCTTTCTAATTAAAATGCAAAAGTTGGTTTGCTTCGAAAATGCAAAGGCATGTGCAGTTGCTTTGAAAATGCAAAGGCAAATGCGGTTGCTTTGAAAATGCATACGTAAGTGATTAAAAGTCAAATCTTGACCACTTCCGGTTTGCACTATAAATTGATTTTGGAAAATCTGCTTCCACTTACGGCTGTGATTTATTGGCCATCTTACTCAGAGTCCCCCTCCAGCTGTCAGGACAGGAGGATTTTTCCCACTTATTAATGTTTAAAAATTGTTGAGATTCTCTCTCCTGCCAGTCACGCCATGAAGGCCACGCCCCATCCGGTGCAGTGCCGGATTTACGTATTAGCTAAACAAGCTATAGCTTAGGGCCCCCACTTTCTTGGGGGCCCCCCGAAAAAATTGATGGGCCTCGAGGTCTAGGCGGGCCTCCGGCCAAGGCAGAACACCTACCGTTCAACTCTGGGCGCCCCCCCTCTCTATCTCTCTCTCTCCATCTCCCCCCGCTATCCGTGTCCGGGCCGCCGGGCTCCGCTGGCTCCTCATCCGCCGGCACGGCAGGCCGCCTTGCACATGCGCACAACCACGGCCAGCACATCATCGGCCGCCCTGCGCATGCGCACTGCAACGGCAATTGGTCGGCGCTGGGCACTTTCTCCCTCGCTTTGAATTGTGGGAGATTTGGCCGCCATGGCTGTCCGGTCGTAGGGGGCCTCACAAGTGGAACAGCTTAGGGCCTCTCTTCATCTAAATCCGGCACTGATCCGGTGGGAGGGGGAAGGATTATAAACCCAGAAGTGTGGACGTGCCGCAGTCGCTGCAAGATGGGGGAGGGAGAGGTCACGACTGTGAATAAACTGAACACTGAACACATGTCTATTAAACTGTGAGTATGGTTTTATGTGCTTTTGTGTCGTTTATTGAGGAACTGTGTTTGGAAGGAATAAATATGTTTACGTGCCTTTTGACTGTGCCGCTAATTGAAAAGCGTGCCTTTTGACTGTGCTGCTAATTGGAAAGTAAGCCTTTTGACTGTGCCGCGAATTGAAAAGTGTGCCTTTTGAATGCCACTAATTGGAAAGTTTGCATTATGACTCTGCCGCTAAACTGTGCCTATATTTTAAAATGCGTATTGCTTTTTAAATGTGGCTTGCTGTGCTTCCGTTTTTGGAAGGAAAAACCACGAATAAACGTTTTATTAGATCAGGACGGTGTATAATGCATATTTGCCGCTCATTCCGTGACTTCGGCTTAGTGGAGAGATGGTGCTGATTGAATCCTTTCCGGTGAGTTCAAAGGTGGGAAGTGTGAAGGGCCAAAGTGGAGACGCCGCTCTGAACCGTTTGAGTAATTCAAGAGAGCTACTGCCATACATATGATGAGTGTGTGGGTGTTTGTTAATAGTTATTTAAACCATTTTTTGCAGTGGCAGCAGCTCTAGAGGAATGTTTCAAATGCAAAAGGCTTTAAACATTTGGATTTGAATCATTTGGTTTATGCACACCTGTGTCTTATTTTCAAATTGCTTGCAAAGAGTTTATGGCTAGTAACAGGATTCAGTATGCTTACCACGTTCTGAAGTTACTTGGCATTTTAGTATTGGTGCTGTGTGAGTGTATGTCTTAGTGTGTGTCTGTGTTTGTGTGTCTTTGTGTATGTGTGTGTGTCTTTGTGTCTGTGTGAATGTGTGTGTGTCTTCGCGTTTGTGTGTCTTTGTGTTTGTGTGTGTGTATGTGTGTATGTCTTTGTGTGTGTGTGTCCCTGTGTGTGTGTCCCTGTGGTGTATTTCTGTGTGTGCCTCTCTGTGTGTGTCTGTGTGTGTGTTTCTGTATGTGTCTCTGTGTGCGTGTCTGTGTGCGTGTGTTTGTGTGTGTGTCTCTGTGTGTGTGTCTCTGTTGGAGTGCTTGGAATGCTGTGAGGCTGGACTGGCTGGACTTGCTGGACTTGCTGCCTGTACTCTGCTTGGTGTGCAGTGAGGTTGAACTTGCTGCCTGCACTCTGCTTGGTGTGCTGTGAGGTTGGACTTGCAATGTTTTAAGACTCGTTCACATTTTAAACTTAAAACAATATTTTTCCACTTGCCATGCCTGCGTGTTCTTCATCACAATGGGTACCTAATAGGCAGGAATGGCTGCGCTGTCGGAGCGCAACAAAGAGTGCATGGGGGCGGGGGGTTGAGGGAAGATGGACTGAATGCGTGGGGGGAGGAGAAATGCAAGGAGCAGAGTTGGGGGGAGAAGGGAGGAGTAACTGAGTGAACTTCCACCACACCAGCTGTAAGTGACTGAAGTGCCAGCCCACCAGTCGCGACTTCGTGAACTGCAAGTCCACCAGCCATGACTCGCCGAACTGCAAGTCCAAGAATCCATTCCGTCCACAATGTCCATACTAGCCCTCCGGAAACCAGTCCCTTCACCCCACAACACCCATACTAGCGCTCCAGAGTTCCACGCAAGGATAGACTTTCCTCCTTCATTGCTGTGATCTGTAAAAAAAGATGAAAATGTCTAAATTGATTGTCCACCCTCTCTCCGTTCTCTCTCACAGAGACTCCTCCGTCCCCTGTTTTCAGCAGTATTTCTGGAAGTTTCTGAGCTGCCAGCCCACCAGGCCTGAGTTTCTGAGCCGCCAGACCACCAGGCCTGAGCTTCTGAGCTGCCAGACCAAGAAACCATTCGCCCCAAAATTGTACATACTAGCCATCTGGAAACCAGTCCCTTCGGCGCACAAAACCGATGTTAGCGCTCCACACCCCCTCCATTGGCCAGCAATATTGGAATTGGTGGAGAGGTGGAATTTTGCGTTGGGGGACCAGCCCTCCCGTGTGAACGGGTCCCACATAGTCTTGTGTACTTATACAAGAATAAGTTTGGAGGGATATCTTACTGATTTGCTACTACAATAAAGAAACTATTAATCAGGAGACTGTGTTTGGAAGATTTCCCTTTCGACGGCATGTATTTATTTATTTGTTTATTTATTCCGAACAAGTAAAGACATTAAAGACATTAAGAGTAACAAAATCGAAATTATCAAACAATTGGAGATTACAATCAATATTTACAAAGCAATGAAAAGAACAAAAGCAAAGTTCCAATGTCCAACTCTGTGTCTGTACAAGCTCGAAAAGGAGTGAGAAGAAGAATAACTTATTAAATCTCACCCCTTTTCCCCAACACTTCTACCATATTTAAAAATCAATTAATTACTAATAATAATACTACCCTAGGCAATTTCCCATAATACCTACAGACATATATATACATACAACTATTATGCACATACAAACTTCATATCTGAAGTACCCAAACATAATTAAACAATAGTAAAGCAATAGATAAACATTAACCCCCACTTGTCAACCATCCCCTCCATCCCTGTACCCCTTGAAAATTATTTTTTTATATATCATTTTAAAATGATTCATGTTTGTGCTTTGCTTTAATTCCCCGTTCAATTTATTCCACACTCCTACTCCACAAACCGAAATACAAAAGGTTTTTCTAGTCGTACGGACTTTTTGTTTCTTAAAGTTAAATATTCCTCTTAAATTGTAACCCCCCACACGCTCGTTAAATAATGTTTGAATGTTTCCAGGTAAATTTTTATTTTTGGCCCTAACATTATCTCAGCTGTTTTGAATGTAACCAAATCTTCTAATTTTAATCATTTTGACTCTAAAAATAATGGATTCGTATGACCCAGATACTTAGCATTATGGATAATAAGTATTGCTCTTTTTTGCATCATGGTTAATGTATCGAATTGTTATAGTTATTACCCCAGACTTCTGCACAATAATTTAAGTAGGGTAAAATTAATGAACAATAAAGAATACGGAGTGATTTGTAATCCAGAGCTTGCTTGGCTTTGTATAATAGAGAGATACTTTTTGTCAATTTTAATTTTACATGTTTAATATGTGATTTCCAGCTTATTTTATCGTCAATTATAACCCCAAGAAATTTATTTTCATGCATTCTTTCAACTTCCACCCCATTTATCTTTATACTTACTAGTGTATTTATTCTACAATTACCAAATAACATTATTTTAGTCTTACTCAGATTTAATGACATTTTATTCCTATCAAACCATATTTTCAATTTACCCATTTCTTTTATTATTTTATCCAATAGCTGTTTTAAATGTTCCCCAGAACAAAAAATATTTGTATCATCTGCAAACAAAACCAGACTCAAGACATTGGACACATTACAAATATCATTTATGCACATGATAAATAATTTTGGGACCAGCACTGACCCCTGTGGTACACCACACACAATGTCCAAGCATGTAGAATTATGACTACCCAGATTTACAAACTGTTGCCTGTTACTTAAGTAGCTTTTAATCCAGTCCAGTACTATTCCTCTAATTCCATACCTCTCCAATTTTTTAAATAAAATATCATGATTAATTGTATCAAATGCTTTTTTTTATGTCAATGAATATCCCAGTTGCATATAATTTATTATCAATGGCGTTTGTGATGTCTTCAGTTAATTCTAGTATTGCAAGTGATGTTGATCTATTTGTTCTGAATCCATATTGACTTTCTGTGATTAATTTATTCTTTTCTACAAATTTGTCTAATCTATTATTAAACATTTTTTCTAGTATTTTGGAAAATTGTGGGAGTAAGGAAACAGGTCTACAGTTTGTAAAATGATGCTTGTTCCCAGTTTTGTATATTGGTATTATTTTTGCTATTTTCATTTGAATTGGAAAAGTACAGGTTTGGAAGGATAAATTACAGATGAATGTTAAAGGTTTGGAGATCCCCTCAATGACCATCTTAACTAGCGACATGTCAATGTCGTTGAAATCGATAGACTTTTTATTTTTACATGTTTTGACAATATCCAACAGTTCTTTTTCTTCTACTGCCGTAAGAAACATAGAGCAGGGATTTCTCTCCACTAAATTCTCAGGAGTTTCTCCAGATGTCCCTGAATCAGGGATTTGTTTAGCCAGGTCTGGTCCAATATTTACAAAAAAAATTATTAAAGCTATTAGCTATATCTTCCATATTATAATTTTCCTTATCCTTATCAATAAAATACTTCGGGTAATTTGTTCTCCCCGGACCATTTCTGATAATGCTATTAAGTATGCTCCATATTCTTTTTATATTGTCTTTATTATCATATAATTTCTTCTTATAATAATATTTCTTGCATTGAATGTCTCTGGGAGAGCGCGTAAGTACGTTTCGATTATCTCATGAACCCCTGAGTCTGAGATGATCTGTTGAACTAATTCCTCAACATGTGGACAAAGATCGCCCAGTCCAGTCCACCTTCAAACAGGAATTTGGCATTGCCTTGCTGAGTGAAACGGATTGAATGAAATCAGACAAACAACATGAGGTGGAGAGTTGGATCTGATGGAGTTTGAAACAATCTCCCCTTTGCTGGAACAATGCCGCCGCTCCCAATTTCCATCCCTCCGTATCTACCGCCACAATTCCCAGTCTTTGGAGTTTCTCAATCAATTCCCTGATTAAATCACGACCTGTCTGTCTCAGCAGGGATTTCACTTGGCTGATGTCATCTCTTTGTGAATCATTTCAAAATCTCTATTTTTAAACTCACTGTCCCTGTGGACACGGATATAGGTATAAAATGTCCATGAATGTTGTGTGTGCCTCAGCATTTCATTCCGCGACATTACAGTTAGCTCACGGGGACACGTCGCTGAGCAGACAAAATGTGGGAAAAGCTTTTTGAATATTACGCCGTGGAGAAAATCCTGTACGTGATCATTGCTGCCGTTGGAGTCCCTGGTAAGTGAGCAGAACAATTCAAGTTTGATAACTCCATCCGTATGTTAATTGGTATTGACCTGATTCTCATCATGTTAAAAGTTTCCAACTGATGATCGTCGTAGAAGAATATGTGAAGAATATCAATCCCCTCAGTGAAATATTTGTGAATTAACGCTGCTGTGATTTTTTTTTTTAATTTTCAGACTGCTGAAACTAACCCTCTTTTTCTCCCCCCCCCCCCCCCCCCCCGATCAGTCTGAAGGAGGGTTAGATGCTACTGCACCCGCTGAGTTTCTCCAGCTTTTTTGTGTACCCTCTTTTTCTCTCACTGCTGCCGGCCGTGAGCCACTAGAATGTTGTTCTTGCCTTCAGTGGCACCTTGCCCAGAGTTGTCCCAGTGCTCGGGACAGGCAGGCAGGCAGCTCTCCGGGACGGTGCGACTGGGAGAGAGGGATTCACATTGTGAAGTTCACTGTGTATGAGTTATTGATCAGAGTGAACAGCCGCTCCTGTGGACACTGTGTCTGACTGTGGAGTCTGCTGTCACAGTCGGATTCCACCCACCGCCTGTTGGTCACTAATTGGATCCATCTCCTGGACCAGTGGCCGCGGATTTACTGGTGTGTGTGTGTGTGTGCTGTTACAGAACTGAACCCACTGTGGAATGAATCCATTAACGAGGCCACTCTGCTGTCGGATTCTAAGTTGTCCCTGCCTTCCTTCAGGAAACCTCCTCGTCCCCATCAGATGCCGATTTCCCAGAGCCCTGGTTAAACGCGGCCGGCCGCTCACATTTAAGTCTGTGAAAGCGGCCCCATCAGAGACTGTGAGAAGCAGCAGGGTTTACTATAGAAAGGACCATTGCGCCTATTGTAGCGGGTGGCTGCTCGTTCCCTCCCCGCCCGCCCGTCGCCACATCTCTTCTCCCCTGAAGCAAGCAGGCAGACAGGCAGGTTGGGCACAGTCGGAGCCGGCTCTGAAATTGTTAAACTTGCAGCACCCGCGCACCGACTCCAACACTCCTGATCTTGAGCTGAAAGTCGAGCCGGTGTTCAGTCAGCCCCGGAGACCGTGTTGAGTAAATGTCCGGTGTCCGTTCCCTTGTCTTTCCGCAGTGAATTTAGAGGCGATTGTGATTCTGTCCCGGGGAAAGTGCGGCCTCTCCTCCTGCACCACTCTCTACCTGGTGGCCATGGCAGCGGCCGATCTACTGGTCCTGATCACCGAGGTCATTTTGTTTTGGATCCGATTACATTACTTTTATTGGAGTTTTCTGTCCATCACCCCTGTATGCAGTGTTATCGAAGTATTGAAGTTTGCAGCTACAGACTGTTCTGTCTGGTTCACCGTAACTTTCACCTTTGATCGGTTTGTCGCCATTTGTTGCCAGAAGCTGAAAACTAAATATTGCACCGGGAAAACTGCGGCTGCGGTTCTGGCAACAGCCGGCGTTCTGTTCTGTCTGAAAAATGTACCCCGCTACTTCACAGTGAAACCCAGATTTATCATCGACAATGTCCCCTGGGGCTGTGGCACGGTGGAAAGTTATTACACTGACCCTGGATGGGTGGCATTTGACTGGATCGACACGGTTTTAACTCCGTTTCTCCCTTTCGCTGTAATCCTGCTGCTCAACGCTCTGACAGTCCGCTACATTTTATTGGCCAGTCGCGTCCGTGAGGGGCTGAGGGGTGAGAGCACGGGGGAGAACCGCAGTGACCCGGAGATGGAGAGCAGGAGGAGGTCTATGGTTTTACTCCTCACCATCTCCGGCAGCTTCATCCTCCTGTGGCTGACGCTGGTTGTAAACGTCGTCTATTATCAGATCACAGGAATTGGAAAAGATCTGAATGATTCTCAACGTATCTTTAACCACGTCGGGTTTTTGCTGAAGAATCTTAGCTGCTGCACCAACACATTTATTTACGCGGCGACCCAGTCCAAGTTCAGGGAGCAGGTGAAGAGCATGCTGAAATATCCGCTCACCTCAGTGCTTCGGCTGAGATGAGCGGATCCCCGGCCTGAGCGCATCCATCCCAGAGGCGGCCGCAGTCTCTCTGCTCCGGGCTCCGGCTCCTGACATTCACCTCTGAGGCCATGAGGAAGGGCGGAGCTTGCCAAAGTTGACTGGAAAGGTAACCTAGCTGGGAGGAGAGAGTGTGGAACAACAAGGTACAGAAGGTACAGGATCAGTTCCTTCCAAAGAGGAAGAAATATTCCAATGGGAGTGAGTAAGGGCTGAGAAGGAAGGTCAGGGGCAATATAAAAATAAAGAGAGAAGTACAACGTGGCGAAGATGAGCGGGAAGCAATAGGATTGGGTAATATTTAAAGAACAACAGAAGATAACTAAAAATAACAATATGGGGAGAAATTATGATGTACGAAGGTGTTAGCCAAGAATATAAAGCAGGATAGTAAAAGCTTCTTTTATGTATGTGAAGAGGAAAAAAATTGTTAAGACCAAAGTTGGACCCTTTAAGACCGAAAAAGGTGAATTTATTATGGGGAACACGGAAATGGCACATGAGTTGAACATGTACTTTGGATCCGTCTTCACTAAGGAGGACACCAACAATCTTCCTGATCTAGTAGTGGCCAGAGGATCTGGGGTGACGGAGGAAACATAGAAACATAGAAAATAGGTGCAGGAGGAGGCCATGCGGCCCTTCGAGCCTGCACCGCCATTCAATATGATCATGGATGATCATCAAAGTCAGTATCCAGTACCTGCTTTCTCTCCATATCCCCTGATCCCTTTAGCCACAAGGGCCACATCTAACTCCCTCTTAGATATAGCCAATGAACTGGCCTCAACTAATAATAATAATAATAATAATAATAACAATAATAATAATAATAATAATAATAATAATATATTTTATTGTAATTGCACGTTAGTGCAACGAGATTTAGTGTGCAGCTCCACTGATGTACAAGAAAGGCAAATAAATGCAATACATAAATAAGCAAGCTGAATTGATTGACGTGACCATCTGAGGGAGACTGTCCAAAGGGGGTGGGTGGGGGGGGGGGGGGGGCGGCACTCATTAGGGCCGGTTCAGAGCCGCTATAGCTCTTGGGATAAAACTGTTCCTGAGTCTGGAGGTTCGGGCGTAGACGGCCTTGTAACGTCTGCCGGAGGGAAGTAGCTGAAACAGACCGTGGCAGAGGTGTGATGAGTCCTTATGGATGCTGAAAGCCTTCCTGGGGCACCGCGTGTGGTAGATGCCCTCCAAGGCTGGTAGCTCTGTCCCGATGATCCGCTGCGCTCTGTTGACGACGCGCTGAAGGGCTCTCCTCTCCGCCTCCGTGCAGCTGAGATACCACACAGAGATGCCATACGTTAGTATGCTCTCTGTGGTGCAGCGGTAGAACGTTGTCAGCAGCTGTTGGGGCAGACCAGTCTTTTTTAATGTCCTCAGGAAGAACAGTCGTTGCTGTGCCTTCTTGACCAGCGCAGCGGTGTTTGTGGACCATGTGAGGTCTTCTGACATGTGAGTTGCCAGAAACATAAAGCTGGACACTCTCTCCACACTTTCCACGTAAATGGAGATTGGGGCGTATTCTCCAGAATGGGACCTTCTGAAGTCAATAATCAGCTCCTTGGTCTTGGAGGTGTTTAGTGCCAAGTTGTTATTGGCGCACCAGTCCGCCAGGTTCTGCACCTCCGCTCTGTAGTTTGTTTCATCACCGTTGGTGATCAGCCCAATCTCTGTTGTGTCGTCTGCAATTCTGTGGCAGAGCATTCCAGATATTCACCACTCTCTGTGTTATAAATGTTTTTCTCATCTCAGTCCTAAAATTATTTCCCCTTTATCCTTACACTGTGACCACTTGTTCTGGACTTCCCCAACATCGGGAACAATTTTCCTACATCTAGCCTGTCCAACCCCTGAATCTTCTAAATTCTAGCGAGTTCAAGCCGAGTCTATCCAGTATTTCTTCATATGAAAGTCCTGAGATCCCAGGAATCAGTCTGGTGAACCGTCTCGGTACTCTATGGCAAGAATGTCCTTCCTCAGATTAGGAGACGAATACGGTACGCAATATTCCAGGTGTGGCCTCACCAAGGCCCTGTACAACTGCAGTAGAACCTCCGCGCTCCTATACTCAAATCCTTTTGCTATGAATGCTAACATACCATTCACTTTCTTCACTGCCTGCTGCACCGACATGCCTACTTTCAATGACCGGTGTATCATGACACCCAGGTCTCGTTGCATTTTTCCTTTTCCTAATCGGCCACCATTCAGGTAATAGACTTGTATAGGCTGGGTGAGTGGGCAAATGCATGGCAGATGCAGTATAATGTGGATAAATGTGAGGTTATCCACTTCAGTGTAAAAAAAATGGAAAGTAGACTATTACCTGAATGGTGGCCGATTAGGAAAAGGGAAAATGCAACGAGACCTGGGTGTCATGATACACCAGTCATTGAAAGTAGGCATGTAGGTGCAGCAGGCAGTGAAGAAAGTGAATGGTATGTTAGCATTCATAGCAAAAGGATTTGAATATAGGAGCGGGGAGGTTCTACTGCAGTTGTACAGGGTCTTGGTGAGGCCACACCTGGAATATTGCGTACCGTTTTCGTCTCCTAATCTGAGGAAGGGCATTCTTGCCATAGAGTACCGAGACGGTTCACCAGACTGATTCCTGGGATCTCAGGACTTTCATATGAAGAAAAACTGGATAGACGCGGCTTGAAAATCCCCCCCCCCCACCCCCAACTTACGATGTAGCGGCCCCCATCGCCGACCTCACATGAACGGGAGATCGGGTCGCGACCCGAGGGAGAGAGAGCGAGAGAGAGATAGACGCTGGAGACCGGGACCAGAGGCACCGAGACCCCGAATCGGCGAACTCCCCGACACTGCGGGTGGGTCCCCGTTCCCAGTGAGGAACGGATGTGAAGCCCAGCCCTGCCCAGCCAAGCCCAGCCGTGCCGTCGCTGTGCGAGAGTGAGTCGGGTGTGAGTAACAGCCCGTGAAATCTGGCCTGAGGCTGGTCGACCCAACGCAAGGCCCGAACCAAAGAAGATCTGTGTGGCCAAAAACTACCTAAACATAAACTTATCCAACTTAAACTTAAACTTACCAAAAAATAGCTGTTTCTAGGATGAACCCCTGAAAACCTATACCTAAAGTGGGACTGAATGCAACACGGAAACTTGGAAAAGAGAGAGAGATAAATAAATAAATAAATAAATAAATAAACAGACAAAATGCTGCAGACAGATAAGATAGGTCAGAGCAGCATAACATGCAGAACAAAGAGCTGGGAGATAGTATACCCGCCTAAATGCAAGAGCATAATTGCGAAAGTAAGACATAAGGAGAAAACCCTCCAGGAAAACCCAGACGTCCTTTATGCTGATTACGCCCAACACCAAGAGCATAGGAAGAAGAGTAACCTAATATTCTTCACCAACTACATCAATCCTTGGAAAGACACTCTAACCGAAAACTACCCACACGTCCATGGGGAGGGGATAGGACGTGGGGGCTGACTAAAAGTATGCAAAGACCAAAGCCTGGATAAAGATGATCCTCTCCTTACAATGTCCTACTATCAAAAAGGCAAGATCATGATACAGGGAAACTCAGAAAACTTGGACTCTTTTGAAGAGGTCTTCCCCCTCCTAAAAGAGAAGGTAAATGAAAAAAGGACCAATAACCACCAGGATAACTGTGAGGATAACTATGAAGATGACAGTCCACTAGAGACAATTGCTGCCATGGCCATCTCTACCCCTCCTACACCTCACAATTCAGACCGCCAGCTGAGAGAGAACCTGGCTAATCTAGAACTCGAGTTCACAGAACTGAAACAAGCGTAGGCCAGGCAACTCTGCCAGCTGAAAGAGGACTTCAAGCAGCTGAGGACGAAAAATGATTAAAAAAAACCCACCTCTGAGATGAAGAGAACCCTGGAGGAGCTGAAATATGGAAACGGTGCACTCCTTGACAAATATCGATAAATAAAGGAGGACATGAATAAACAGGGAAAATAATTTGTCAAGCAGCTCCACAATGTCAGGGACATTCACCCAGAAGTCCAAAGAAAGATACATGAAAACACACAGAGCCCAGTTGCTGCTCGCTTTCCTATGCCTGCTCCGACCTCTCTGAGCTGCATTCCGCCCACCAATGCTCCATTAGTGGACACCCCTTCTGCTACACAGCTTGCCCCAGGTACACAGTCAACAGGCAACCCTCATCCTAGCCTCACCCAACTTCCTGCCCCCCAGTCTGAAGAGCAAAACCCCAAGTTGGTCCTACTGACTGATTCCAACGGGAAGTTCCTAGACCCCCAGAGGCTGTTCCCAGGTCGCCAGGTATTAGTCAAAAGGTGCAGCACCACAGACCAGGCAATGAGGGTCCTGAGCAAAGACACCATTGGGAGCCCTCAACACCTCGTGATCCATACAGGCACGAATGACTTGCGCACCTTACGCAATCGTACTGCGGGTGCAATAACGAGGATGGCAGAAAAGGCCAGCAAAGAATTCCCTGAATCGAAGATTGTGATATCTACCCTGCTCCCCAGGACGGATACACCACCCCATGTGATCCACGATACCAACATGGAGATCAGCAGAGGATGTGCCACCCTCTCTAATGTCAAATTGGCCCACCACCCGACCATCGGTATATGGGACCTCCATGATGTAGTACATCTAAACAGACAGGGGGCGAGGGTCTTCGCAAAGAACCTCAAATATAATGCCCTGGGACGTAACCTTCCCACCCCCTCGATCAATGGGAACCCAAGAGGCCAATCTGTACTCCCTCCCCCCCCCCCCACCATGTCAGGACCACCCGCCAAATTGTGGTCAACCCTCGGGATGAAGGCTGGGAAACCTGAGTTCCTAAAGTCTATAGAAGACACTGATATAATGATATTAACAGAAACATGGTATCGAAAGGATACGTTCATTCACTGTCCCTCAGGGTACCATGAAGTCATGGTGCCCTCAGTAAAAACTACTGATATACATAAGGGCAGAACCTCTGGGGGGGGGGTCTTGGTGTGGTACAAAGAAGAACTAGACAGTCACATTACATCAATAAAACAGGGGAAATCACATATATGGTTGAAACTAGATAAAAACATTGGGATAATTGGAAAATATATATATCCATGTGCCGCCTACATACCCCCAACAGAATCGCCATATTTTGAAGAGGATATATTTGAAACTCTTCACATGGAAATCAATCATTTCCAGGCCCAGGGAAATGTGCTACTATGTGGAGACCTGAATGCAAGGACCGGATGTGAACCCGATTCCATAGACCCACAGGGCAACAACCATGTGTTCGGTCAAGCCCCCTTGTATGTCACACCAACTATCATTAACCGAAACAACCTTGACTGTGAAATAAATAAAAGTGGTAGAGAGGTAGTGCATCTCTGTCGAGCCTTGGGCCTATACTTAGTTAATGGTAGGCTCAGAGGGGACTCGCTGGGAAGGTTTACATATTCCTCAGCTCTTGGGTCTAGGTGGGTAGACTACGCAATTACTGACATAGACCCCTGCACTATCAGTGCATTCACTGTTAGGCAGCAGTCCCCTCTTTCAGACCATAGTCAAATCAATGTGTACCTAAAATTTCCTGTTCAAACTAAAGACGTAAAAAGGGAACCCAGTAAGCTGTATACATTAAATCAGACATACAAATGGGTTTCAGATAGTGGAGATAAATTCATCATGGCCCTGAACTCACCAGATCTCACAAATAAAATACTGAAATTCAAGACAAACCCATATGAGACTACTAGAGATGGTGTAAACATGGCTATAAATGACATTAGTGTGATCTTTCACAAGGCAGCAATCAAAGCTTACCTTGTGAAACAGAAGAGAAAAATTATCAAAAAACACAAGCATGAAAAATGGTTCGACCATGAGTGTAAAAGTGTCAGAAAAGACCTGGGGAAAATATCGAACCAAAAACACCGTCAACCAAACAACCCAGACTTACGTATCAGATATAATGAAACTCTTAAAAGGTACAAAAACACGATTAGGAACAAAAGACAAAACTACACTCACAAGAGACGTGAAGAAACTGAAAAATCCATAAATCAAAAACAATTTTGGGATATGTGGAATAGCCTAAGCACAACAAAACTACAAACACTACCAATTCAAGACGGTGATATCTGGAGAGCACACTTCAAAAATCTATATAAGGACATCCCAATAAATAAAATAAACTCAAATTATTCCCATATCAAAGAAAATCCCCAAACACTAGAAACAGTAATTAAAGATTATCAAAACCCTCTTGATTCCCCAATTACCTTGGAAGAACTGTCCATAAAAATAAAACCACACCACTCAAAGAAAGCCTGTGGTCCAGACAGCATCACAAATGAAATGCTCAAGTACAGCACTCCGGCGATGCAGGTCATAGTGCTTAGAAACATAGAAACATAGAAACATAGAAATTAGGTGCAGGAGTAGGCCATTCGGCCCTTCCAGCCTGCACCGCCATTCAATATGATCATGGCTGATCATCCAACTCAGTATCCCGTACCTGCCTTCTCTCCATACCCTCTGATCCCCTTAGCCACAAAGGCCACATCTAACTCCCTCTTAAATATAGCCAATGAACTGGCCTCGACTACCCTATGTGGCAGAGAGTTCCAGAGGTTCACCACTCTCTGTGTGAAAAAAGTTCTTCTCATCTCGGTTTTAAAGGATTTCCCCCTTATCCTTAAGCTGTGACCCCTTGTCCTGGACTTCCCCAACATCGGGAGCAATCTTCCTGCATCTTGCCTGTCCAACCCCTTAAGAATTTTGTAAGTTTCTATAAGATCCCCTCTCAATCTCCTAAATTCTAGAGAGTATAAACCAAGTCTATCCAGTCTTTCTTCATAAGACACTCCTGACATCCCAGGAATCAGTCTGGTGAACCTTCTCTGCACTCCCTCTATGGCAATAATGTCCTTCCTCAGATTTGGAGACCAAAACTGTACGCAATACTCCAGGTGTGGTCTCACCAAGACCCTGTACAACTGCAGTAGAACCTCCCTGCTCCTATACTCAAATCCTTTTGCTATGAAAGCTAACATACCATTCGCTTTCTTCACTGCCTGCTGCACCTGCATGCCCACTTTCAATGACTGGTGTACCATGACACCCAGGTCTCGCTGCATCTCCCCTTTTCCTAGTCGGCCACCATTTAGATAATAGTCTGCTTTCCTGCTTTCCTGTTTTTGCCACCAAAATGGATAACCTCACATTTATAATCCAAAGGAAACACCAACAAACGCATGTAGGGCGGAACTAGGCAGATACCCACTGATAATAAATCCAGAAAAGAGCACTACATTTTTGTAATCACCTTAAATATAGCCCCCCAGATACCCTCCAGTTTAAAGCCCTTCGAACACAAGAGGGGAACCGAGAAAAGAGTTCCCTGTGTCAGTTGGTACTGAGAATAACTACCCCTATTCAGTTAAACCCTATCCAGTTAAACCCTGACCGGCCGCAGATCAATACTGACCCCCAATCACCAGTTAGAGTGAACCAAATTATCAAACAATGTAAAGAAACGTATTTGGAACATTGAGATAAAGAAACCAAAAGCCAAAGCAGATTAGAATGTTACCGTGCCCTAAAAAGAGATTATAAATTGGCTGACTATCTCTCAACTGTTAGAGACGTAAAGCAGAGATAGACCCTCACCAAATACAGGTTAAGCGACCACTATTTGGCAGTTGAAAAAGGAAGACAGAAGAGATTCTGGCAACCAAGAGAAAACAGAATATGCGGCCACTGTTTGACAAATGAGGTTGAAACAGAGGTGCACTTCCTCCTAAAATGCGAAAAATTTGACAAAACAAGGAAAGCATACTTCGACAAACTCAGTGTGGCAACCTCTGACTTTAAAGAACTAGATGATACATCAAAACTAAGAATAATCATTGGCGAAGGAAATACGGCACATCTTGGTGCACAATACGTAACAGCATGCCATAACCTGAGAGACGGGGAATGACCAACATGCACATATGTACGCACACACTAATTGACATTAACTAACACTAAGACATTAATATTAAATTGCTAAACTTGCTATTGTGTTGTACTGCTTACAGCTGCAAGAACGTGTAGCAATCAATAAAGGGCTATAGGCCTATTGCGAGTTTATGTACAGGGACATATCTATCCATGCACTGTATACTTGTATTTATACTTATGCATTTTAAATGTCATGTTTTATACTTGGGCAATATAATAATGTTTTTTTTATTATGCCAATAACGTTATTTAATTGAAAATTGAAATTGAAATTGATAGACAGAGAAAGAGAGACAGAGGGAGACGGAGGGAGAGGGAGAAGGGAATAGAGAGAGACAGAGGGAGAGACAGAGAACGACAGAGAGACAGCGGGAGACGAGGAGGGAGAGACAGAGAGAGAGAGAGAGAGAGAGAGAGGGAGACAGAGAGAGAGAGGGGGAGAGAGAGGGGAGAGAGAGAGAGAAAGAGAGAGCCTCCTTCACGGTTTACGATCCGTTGCTGTGGACGCAGACATGGGGACGTGAGCGGCCATTGAGGACGGCCAGGGTGCCTGTGAGTGCACCCCCCCCCCCCCCCCGCCACAATCTGCTTGGTGTGCGGGCTGAGCTTCGAGGGGCTGAGCTTCAATGGAGGACCACATGACGGGGCAAAATAAAGAGAAGCGTTATGAGTGCGACGTGTTTGGCAAGGCCTGGCAGTACCAGAGCCAGCTGGAGACTTACCGGCGAGTGCACACGGGAGAACGCTCCTTTGACTGCTCCGACTGCGACAAGAGTTCCACCCAGTTGTTGGGGCTGCAGAGACACCGGCGAGTGCACAGCAGTAAGCGGTCCTTCACCTGCTCCGACTGCGGCAAAGGCTTCCAGTTTTCCACGTGCTCGAAGCAGCACCAGCGCCTGCAGAAACATAAAACATAGGTGCAGGAGTAGACGTTTCGGCCCTTCGACTTAGCGCCGCAATTCAACATGATAATGGCTAATCATCCACAATCAATTCCCTGTCCTGCTTTCTCCCCGTATCCTTTGGTTCCGTTAGCCCTAAGAACAAAACCTAACGCTCTCTTGAAAGCATCCAGAGAATTATCCTCCGCTGCCTTCTGAGGCAGAGATTCACACAGATTCACAACTCTCTGGCTGGAACAGTTTCTCCTCATATCTGTCCTATATGGCCGACCCCTTATTCTTAAACTGTGTGTTGCCCCTGGTTCTGGACTCCCCCAACATCGACCGATTCTTTCATCATATGTAGTTTGATTTATTATCACGTGTACCAAGGGAGACTCCGTTCAATCCAGTCAGTAGATATACTGAACATGTACCTTCTGTCTGTATGGAGTTTGCACGTTCTCCCCGTGACCTGCGTGGGTTATTCCGAGGGTTCCGGTTTCCTCCCACACTCCAATGACGCGCGAGTTTGTAGGTTAATTGGCTTACTCCACATGTAAATTGTCCCTAGTGTGTGTAGTATAGTGTTTGTGTGCGGGCAATCGCTGGTCAGCTCGGACCCGGTGGGCCGAAGGGCCAGTTTCCGTGCTGTATCTCCAACAGGCGCGTGGACTTCCAACAAACACCCACTTAACATGGCGTAAAACTGGACAGGTCGCTTACATTTCATCAACACCTGGCTGACCTCTGCAACAAGGTCCTGGTATCTAGCGGCCTCATCCAACGCCTAGCAGGAACAAGTTGGGGAGCCAGCCCATCAACTCTTCACACCTATGCCTTAGCTCTAGTGTATGGCCCAGCTGAGTACTGAGCACCCGTATGGAGTGGAGGTAGACTTACCTGCCTGGTAGACGCGATCCTGAACCGCACCTTGCGAACCATCACTGGGTGCGTTCAACCTACTCCATTCGAGCAGCTCCCTATACTTGCAGGCATTCCGCCTGCAGGAATCCGCTGATCACAAGAGTGGAAGGCAACCTCATCTCCATTACACAGTAATTCCCACAACATCATACTTGCCAATTTCCAACATCTATCTGAGCCTCAAGCTCATCTACTTTATTTCTTATACTTAGCGCATTCATATACAACACTTTGATCTCCGTATTCACGCCCCCCCCCCACACCGCTCACATTTGGCCCTGACCTTACTATTTTATCCCTTCTCGAACTTTTCTTCCCATTAATTCGAGAATCATTTGTATTTTTCCTGTAGTGACTTCCACATCTTTATACTCCCAATTTGTCAAACCCTCACCACCACTATTTAGTTTAAATCCACACGTGTAGCTCGAGCAAACCTGCTTGCCAGAGTGCCTGTCTCCCTCCAGTTAAGTTGTAACCTGTCCGTTTTGTATTGGTCTAGCCTACCCCAGAAGAGCTCCTAGTGGTTTAAATCCTTGCTCCCTGCACCAGCCCCTCAGCCACACATTCAGATTCCCTATCTCTCTGTTCCTGTCCTCACTAGCACGAGGCACTGGATGCAATCCAGAGATAACCACCCTAGAAGTCCTGCCTTTCTGTCTTATTCCCAACTCTTTGAACTCATGTTGGAGAACCTCCTTCCTCTTTTTCCCGATGTCATTTGTGCCTACGTGCACAACTACCCCCGGCTGTTCACCTTCTCTCGAGAGGATGTTCTGAATTCGGCTCGTGGCATCATGCCCTGGCACCAGGGAGGAAACATACCATCCTCGCGTCTCGTCTGCCGCCACCGAATCTCTTGTCTGCTCGGACATTGGCGTCACCCACCACTATGGCTATGCCCGACGTCGGTCTCGCCGGTCGAGTCCCATCTCTAGGATTGGAGCCACCGACGTGTCCCCCGCTCGGACCGGAAACATCGTCTCCCCCGACAGTTCCCAAGCGGGCGTACCTCTTTTCATTAGGCACAGCCACCTGGGTCTCCTGCACTCCACGATTGCCACCCTTTCTCTCAGTCACACAACTTCGTTCTTCCCGCATCCTCGGCGTGACTACCTCACTATAGGCTCTGTCCAAGAAACTCTCGTTCTCTTGGATGGCACTGAGGTCATCCAGCTGCTTTTCCAGTGCCCCAACACGGTCCTTCAGGAGCCGATGCTTGCCGCATTTGCCACAGTTGTAGAAGCCAGAGGCTCCATCCGTGCCCCTGGGCTCTCACATTATGCAAGCATTACACTGTCTCATCTGTCCTGTCACGTGTTCACTGTGTCCCGCTCTCTCGAGCTTTTTACG
Organism: Amblyraja radiata; assembly: GCF_010909765.2. NCBI lineage: Eukaryota > Metazoa > Chordata > Chondrichthyes > Rajiformes > Rajidae > Amblyraja > Amblyraja radiata. The sequence continues at coordinate 1,342,342 of NC_046004.1, read as the reverse complement.
TAGCCTCCTCTCCTCAGCCTCCTCGCTGAAGACTCTCGAGCCAAAGACTCACAGTATACTCACGGCACTTCCCTCACAAGACCGCTCCCTCCCTGCCGCTCCCTTAGAGCAGCCTTGCTTATATTGACTGATAAATTGCCTAATTTACCAATTTACAACCAAATTTCTCAGTTTTAAACTGTTTTTCCCCTGTGACTTATTCACGTTCCCCACGGCCTTGAGCCAATCAGCCCTTCTCCCTGCTTTTCTATGTTGCTGCTGGTCCACTTAAGCTCTGGGCTGTCAGGCTGCGTTTGGTGCTCTTTTTAAACTGCTTTCCACCTCTGACACACCTCTGACTCACCTCTGCCTCACTTTCCCCCACCGGGCTTCAACCAATCAGCTCTTCTCCCTGTTTTTCTTTTTTTCTCCTTGTCCAAGCTCCACTTAAGCTCTGGGCTGATATGGGGATAGCAAGTCAATGGTGGCCTTACTTGCCTTTGGCAGAAGTATAGAGTATAAGAGGCATCCACCACCTCAGCCTGATTTGGAGTATTACGTGTAGATCTGCTCGATCCAACACAGGAAAGAAGAGGAAGCTTTGGAAAAGGTCTATAACGAACACCGGAGATTGTGGGCTGTCCTGGCATAAATCTATACATTTCTGAGAGACGTCGATAGAATCGATAATGTGAACATTATATCCCAAGATAGAAATATCGAAAATATGAGGGCATAACTTTAAAGTGAGAGTGGGAAAGTTTATATGTGTCTCTGCATTGGGTGGAGTTTTTGGGTGGTATTTACGCAGAGGATGGTGGGTGCGTCACGGGCCGGTCTTAGGAGGTGCGGGGCCCAATTGGGAACACTTTTCGTAGAAATATATAAATAAATAAATGTGATTGAGTCACGTTTCGTGAGTAACATGATAATTCGGGGGAGAGTTCCTTTCACAGCGTGTGGAGAGTCTAGCCAGGGGTAAAGTTGCGAGGAGGGAAGGAGCGTTGAGAAGGAGAGGGTCGGGGTTTATGCCAGTAACACTCACTCACCGCTGCCGCGGCGCTCCGGGCGCCACCGCATTGTGGCCTGGGAGAGAAGCAGCTCGCGTGGCTACGAGCGGCCTCCATCACCGGATAGCGGTACCGACTGCCATCTCAACGCCTTCTGCCGGCCCGCTGACCTCTGGCAGCGACTATGGAGAAAAGCCCCCTCTTTAGACTGCACTGAACTCTCGTCGGTGAGAGTATTTGTGATTGTCTGAAGAAGGGTCTCGACCTGAACCGCAACCATCCTCCCAGTGCCCCTGCCCGTCCCGCTGAGCCACCGCAGACACATGGGGTTCCACCTTCAACTTCAGAGCCAAACAAAAAACACAGAGTGCTGGAGGAACTCAGCGGGCAAGACATCACCCGCGGAGGGAACACATCACTTATCAGGAGCCACCACGGGCCAGGACTCCCCCCCCCCCCCCCCACCCCCCTCCCCCTCCCCCCCCCCCTCCCCCCCCCCCCCCCACCCCCATCCCCCAACAGAAAGGAATCGCAGATGCAGCCATCACCGCAAAACGTCTAAGAATTAACTGTAGATGCTGGAAAATCGAATGTAGACAAAAATACTGGAGGAATTCAGCGGGTGTGGGGCAGCGTCTATGGAGCGAAGGAAATAGCCAACGTTTCGGGTCGGGTCTAAAGAAGGGTTTCGAACCGAAACGTTGCATATTCCCTTCGCTCCATAGGGGGGGGGGGAGGGGAGGTGCAAGGAGTCTGATAGACTGCGCAATGACAGGGGGGTTCCCAGTGTGAGAGTGAGTCACCACCTGCGTACAGCGCTCCCACATCCCTCTTTTCCACCAAGCAAGGCACACTCCTCTCTCCCCTCCGCCCTCTCCCCCTTTCTTCCCTCATCCTCCCCCCCTCTCTAAAGAAGGAGGTAAGGGGAGGGGGAGGGAGGTAGGGAGAGGGAGATCTAACTGGTTTTGGTCTCCAATCACCTCACAAAGGGCAGCCAACAGTGGTGGTGAGGCAGACTGGAGCTCTCTCCCGCCGCCTTCTCTGCACCGCCTTTCTCTCTGCATCCCCTCTCTCCCGCCCCCTCCCTCTACCCCCTCTCTCTCCAACTCCCTCCTTCCTCTATCTCTCTCTTCTTTCCAATATCCCCCTCTCTCCCCCCCATCTCTCTCCCCCTTCCTCTCTCTTCTCTCTCAAATTTTCCCTCTCTCCCTCTTCCTCTCGCCCCCCACTCCTGTCCCCCAGCCATGTTTATATCGACAGTTCACTCCACGAGTGTGTGTGTGAGAGCCGAGCAGTGTTTCTCATTCTGACTCTGCTCCGTGAGCTGCTCGTATTGACAGTGATCGTATCCACCTCTTAAATGAAAACGAGTGGTTTGCAAATAGAGAGAGACACACACACACACAGCCACACACCAACACACACACACACGCACACACACACACACACACACACACACACACGCGCGCGCACACACACACACACACACACACGCACACACACGCACGCACGCACGCACGCACGCACGCACACACACACACACACACACACACACACACACACACACACACACACACACACACACACACACACACAGAACCACTGAGACATACACAGACACAGAGTCACACACATACACAGACAGACAGACAGACAGACACCAATGTTAACACAGACTCAAACCTCCAACCAGGTCTGCTGTTGTACGGCACCGAACGCGTTAACCCCCCCCCCCCCCCCCCCCCCCACCCCAACTGCACCCGCTGAGTTTCTCCAGCTCTGCATCCGCTGAGTTTCTCCAGCTTTTTTGTGTATCCCCCCCCCCCCTACCCCACTCACACACGGTCCGTCTGCCCGCTCCCGGCGTTTAGCGTTCAATACTCACGGCTGAGTTCGCTCCGGTGTTGGGGCTTGCTGCCCTGTTAGGGCTTTATTCTTTGGAGCGCAGAAGGTTAAGGGGGACTTAATAGAGGTCGTTAAAATGATGAGAGGGATAGACAGAGTTGACGTGGATAAGCTTTTCCCACTGAGAGTAGGGAAGATTCAAACAAGGGGACAGGACTTAAGAATTAAGGGACAGAAGTTTAGGGGTAACATGAGGGGAAACGTCTTTACTCAGAGAGTGGTGGCTGTATGGAATTAGCTTTCAGTGAAGGTGCTGGGGGCAGGTTCGTGTTTATAATTTAAAAATAAATTAGATAGTTATATGGACGGGAAAGGAATGGAGGGTTATGGTCTAAGCGCAGGTATATGGGACTGGGGGTGAATACGTGTTCGCACGGACTAGAAGGGTCGAGATGGCCTGTTTCCGTGCTGTAATTGTTATATGGTTATATATATGTTATATGGTTAATAGTGAAACACAGAAGCTGTTGTTGTTCGCGAATGTTGTCAATGTGATAATAACGGCGCCGATACCTATTTTACTAGTATATTCCGTTTAGTGAACTTGTTTACACCATGTGAAGGACAAAGGTATGTTCCTGTGTAACAATTAACATGTTTCCTGTATTCATGATTTGCTGACGAAAACGATAATGGTTAAAATATATTGTTCAAAATTCCCGTATGTGTTATAGTTGGTTTTCAGTAGGATTGTTTTTTTTAAATTGTTTATTAATTACAAAGCAACCCATTCAATGTAAATACATGCTTCACACCGTTCTTCAGCTCCTCCCTGAATTGCTTCTGGGTCAATCCATAGATGAAAGTGTTGTTGCAGGTACTGAGAAACTACAACATATATCCACACTGTTTGAATACAGATATCGGGTATTCAAATATTTGTTTGCATAGGAAAAATTTACAGTTTGCCAGTTCATAGAATGTATTACATAAGGAATCCACAGTAATATAAAGTTGGTTGAAAGAGCGAATAACAAAATCATTGATTTTCTCCGGTTCTCCATCTCTGAATCCTTTTGATTCTCAATGTTGCTCCGAAGTCCCCTGCGGATACTATTTGCTGCAATTATATGCCTCACGGTTGAACCATTGAACAGGAGAATGAAAGATATTGGTAATATAGGCGTCACAATACTGTCAAATACCTCGTATGCTTTCCAGAAGAATGACGTATAGTACTCCGGTATTGGGATGCAACCCCAAGGTACATTGTTAATTATCAGCTGAGGTTCCATTACTAAATAGAACGGAATACACCTGATACAACTCACTACCGCCACTGACGCTATCACTATCGCCGCTGTTTTCTCGGCGCAATACTTTTTCCGCAGGTCGTGACAAGAAATACCGATGCACGTGAAAGCGACAGTGATCCAAACTGAGCAGTCCATGCTTGCAATTTTAAGCAGATGCGCCAGGGCACATACTGGAGTTATGAGCAAAAAGCTGGCGTACGAAAAGAGAAGATTAATCTGTTCAACAATAATAGCAAATACAACAACTATGAAATCGGCGGCAGCCATTCCCATCAGATAGCGTGTAATACATTTAGAGAGATCACATTTTCCACGGGATAGGATCACAATCGCCGTTATATTGACTGCACAAAGAAAAGGAAGCGGTGGATTATTGTTCAGCACGTCTATTTTAATCATTGTCACTTTGTTTGCATTGAATGGAATGTATTATGTGCATAACGTACGCCACCATCTAGAATCGCCGCCTATGTACCAACTCATCCTCACTTACCTCAACTCCATGCAAAAGGAATAACTGACTAATGCTTCGTCATATATATCTTGGGACAAAATGTAGAAACGTTTCCAAGGTGAGTTTATTTAGGGGCAAATAAAGCGGTTAGGCGAAATAACAGAGAAAATAAAAAAGGTAGAACATACTCAGCAGATGAGGTAGTAGCGGTGGAAAAGAAACAGCCATCGTTCCAGGTCAGTGCCCGTTCATCACGGGGGGTTCTCAGAAACATGCTATTTTCTGTTGCTGGTATGTGCGGAGGTATCACTGGAACACGCGTCCCCCTCTCTTATAGGATGAAACAGGCGCTGCAGTGTAAATGAGCGAGGTCACCCAGTGGGTGGAATAGTGCGAGCAGTTGGGGCAAGAGATCAAAGTTTAGAAAGGTTACAAAGAGAGCGAAAAAAATAACGTGAGCGTTCGAAAATGACGAGAGGGTTATGAGATAGGGAACCCAGTCGTAGAATAACAGAGCAGTAAAACTGGCCTTTAACTGTAACATACCCATGCCGAACAAGTTATCTAATTTCCTGTGCTGGTGTTTCCTTCTCCCCAAAATACGTAAACAGCACGTGTTATTTGTGCCTGTTCCTGCCCCAATGGCATAATTTTCACGCAACCTGTCTCCAATCTATTCCCCTAGCCCAATCCCTCTCGATCAATGCCCAAGACGCCTTTCGACTCTCCAACGACTTTCGTTTTCCACGCACCCGTTCGCTCATCATTACTTTGGACGTTAAATCATTGTACACATTCATCTACCACCGAGAAAGCTTTAAAGTCCTCCATTTCATCCTCGAGCGCAGAACCAGTTAATGTCCCTCTATGAACACTCTTCTCCAGGCTGAGATGATCCTCAATCAATATAATAGCCATAGACACTCCCATTGGACATGCTATGACTGCCTTTTGAATGGAATTTTGAACAATCGTAGTTACAGGCGGACATTGGCCCTATAACCGAATTTGATCGGCTACATGGACGATTCCATCGGTGCTACCTGCTGCATCCATGAGGAATTCAAGGACTTTATTAACCACATCCAATTTCAATCCTGCATTCAAAATCATGTGGAACATTTTCGACAACTCCGTCCATTTCCTTGACCTCCCTCTCAGCATAACAGGAGATAAATTATCTACTGACGTCTACGACAAAACTACTGACCCCACAGCTACCTAGACTACACTTCTGGGGTCTCCCGAAACGTCATCCATTCCTTCTCTCCAGAAATGCTGCCTGTGCCGCTGAGACACTCCAACATGTTGTGTCACACTTCTCCCCACCCTGATCCTGCAAGTCTCAATCCCCCACCCCCCAATTCCTCCATCGCCGCCGCATCTTCGCCCAAGACGAGTTGTTCAATGGCCGGACATCCGTGATGCCTTAATTCATTATAGAACAGGGGGCCGCTCTTCTATAAGAGGCTAAATCCTCACGCGTGTCTGATTGGTATCCCGCAGCACCGTTCGTGCTCTCCGCACCCAGTCATACGAGGGGCCGAGTCCGTCTAGTCCTCACCTTTAACCCTATCTGGCTACGCATACAGCAAATCACCCGACATGTTGGCCACTTCCAACGCGATCTCACAACTAGTGACATCTTCCACCTCTGTCGACACATCTTCCAGGTGCGACAAAGGTTCACCTGTATCTACTCCAACCTCATCTACTGCATCCGCTGCTCTAGATGTCAGCTGATTTACATCGGTGAGACCAAGCGTAGGTTGGGCGATCGTTTCGCCGAACAACTCCGCTCAGTCCGCAATAACCTACCTGACCTCCCGGTGGCTCAGCACTTCAACTCCCCCTCCCATTCCCAATCCGACCTCTCTGTCCTGGGTCTCCTCCATTGCCAGAGTGAGCAACAGCGGAAATTGGAGGAACAGCACCTCATATTCCGTCTGGGGACCTTGCGTCCTTATGGCATTAACATAGAATTCTCCCAATTTGGCTAGCCCTTGCTGTCTCCTCCCCTTCCTTAACCCTCTAGTTGTCTCCTCCCACCCTCCCATCCGCCCGCCCTCGGGCTCCTCCTCCTCCTCCCCTTTTCCTTCTTTCTTTCCCCCACCCCCCATCAGTCTGAAGAAGGGTTTCGGCCCGAAACGTCGCCTATTTCCTTCGCTCCATAGATGCTGCTGCACCCGCTGAGTTTCCCCAGCAATTTTGTGTACCTTCGATATTCCAGCATCTGCAGTTCCCTTTTGAACACATCTTCCACCTCCACTGATTCTAAGAATCACCTGTCACGAACGACACTGAACAGGAACGATGTATGTTTCTCTTCCACTTCCACTGTACCCTATCTGATTATGTGTTTCTGCCTTGACACCTTGAATGGCAACAACATGATCATTCCAAGACAGCATAGATTTACGAAGGGCAAATCGTGCTTGACAAATCGTCTGGAAGGTTTTGAAGTTGTAATAAGTAAAATGGACATGGGAGAGCCAGTGGATGTAGTGTGCCTGGACTTTCAGAAAGCATTTGATAAGGTCCCACACCGGATATTACTGGGCAAAATTTGAGCACATGGTATTGTGAGTTGGGTGCTGACATGGATAGAAAATTGGTTGGCAGACAGGAAACAAAGAGAAGGGTCTAACGGGTCCCTTTCAGAATGGCAGGCAGTGACTTGTACGGTTCCGCAAGGCTCGGTGCTGGGACCGCAGTTATTTACAATATACATTAATTATTTAGATAAAGGAATTAAAAGTAACATTAGCAAATGTGCAGATGACACAAAGCTGCGTGACAGTGTGAACTGTGACTAGGATGCTATGAGGATGCAGGCTGACTTGGACAGGTTGAGTGAGTGGGCAGATGTATTGCAGATGCAGTATAATGTGGATAAAGGTGAAGTTATCCACATTGGTGGCAAGAACGGGAGGGCGGATGATTATCTGAATGGTGACAGTTAGGAACATAAGAAGAACACCGAGACATTGGTGTCCTTGTACATCAGTCACTAAAAGTAAGCTTGCAGGTACAGCAGTCAGTGAAGAAAGCTAATGACATGTTATGCTTCAAAACGAGAGTAGTTGAGTATGGGAGCAATGAGTTCATTCTGCAGTTGTACAGGGCCCTGGTGAGACCATACGTGGAGGATGGTGTGCAGTTTTGGTCTCCTAATTTGAGGAGTGACATCTTTACAATTAAGCGAGAGCACCGTAGGTTCACGAGATTAATTCCCGGGATGGCGCGACTATGATGAAAGAATGGAGCGATTGGGATAACATATTTTTTTGTAATTTAGAAGGATGAGAGGGATCTTATTGAAACATATAAAATTATTAAGGAATTGGAACCGCTAGATACAGGAAGAATATTGCCGATGTTGGGGGAAGATCAGAAGCCGGGGCCACAGTTTTAGAATAAGGGGTAGGTCATATAGAACTGAGATAAGGAAACACGTTTCATTGTGAGTTTGTGGAATTCTCTGCCACAGAAGGCAGTGGAGGGCAATTCAAAGAGAGTTAGATTGAGCTCCAACTGCTAACGGAACCAAGTAATATGGGGAGAAGGAAGGACCGGTAACTGATTGGGGATGATCAGCCATGATCACATTGAATGGCGGTGCTGTCTCTAAGGGCCGAATGGCCTAATCCTGCACCTATTATCTATGTCTATGTACATGTCCACCCTTTAGTGCTTTTCGAATAGAACGCTGATTCACTCATCCCTTTCCACCGAAACAATCCCTTCCCCATGTACTTTACCATGCAACCGCAGGAAGTTAACAACTGTCCAGATTGCTTCTTCCCTGACTTCCCTGACCCCGCTAGAACTTTTAGTTGAGGCCGAGATTCTCTTGCAACTCCTCCTCCAATGAACTCTGTGGTATCGTTTTTCGACGCTGTGTGTTTAATATATCGGCGGAGACCAAACGCCGACTGGGCGATCGTTTCGCTGAACAACTAAGCTCAGTGCACCTTGGCATCTTCCCATTCCCACACTGACCTCTCTGTCCTAGGCCACCTCCTTGTCAGAGTGGGGCCAAACGCAAATTGGAGGAACAGCATCTCATATTCCATTTCGGCAGCTTACAAACCGAAGTTCCTTTCTCTAATTTCAAGTAACCCTTACAATCCTTCTCTCTCCTCCCAACACCGACCCAAGCCGTCTCCCAGTTCCACTGCACGCATCCATACCCCATTTTCACTTCCTCCAAAAACAGCATTGTGAAATTGTGTGCTCCAACTTCCTTGTCGGCAGCGCAGGCTTTGATTTGTTCTGAAATACTATTAGCTCTCGACCACTCGCGAGTCTCGGCTTCAAAAAGGGGTTGGCCCCGAAACGTCACCTATTACTTTTATCCAGAGATGCTCCCTGACCAACTGAGTTACTGCAGCATTTTATGTCTATCGTCGGTATAAAGCAGTATCTGCAGTTACTTTCTGCATATTCGGCTTATCCGACGTTTGGCCCGTATCCTTGCAAACGTTATCCCTGTCTGTGAATCCGCAGCTGTAATTACTACTAATGTACATGCATCCATTATTTAATTTGGCAGCTCCTTCCATATACACACAAGTGTGTGTCAAAATAACTTGCCCTTCAAATCCCTGTTACTTCTTACCCCCTAAAACCTGTGCGCTCTAAGATGCTGCCTCTGCCCCGGGCAAAATAATTTTGGCAGAAACTCTATTCTTCTATCACATTATACACTTCTATAAGATCACACGTTTGCCTTCTGCGCTTCGCCTGTCCAACCTCTCCCGATAGCTCAGACCCTCGAATCCTGCCAGCATTCTTATAAATCGTCTTTGCACGAATTGCAACGTACTGACATTTTTCCTATCTGGGATTGCCGAAACCAAATCCAAGTGAGCCCTCACCGACGTCTGGTAGTACTACAAAATAACGTCCCAAGGACGACACTCGGTTTCCTGACTGAGGACCTCCAACATACCTACAGTTTTATGCACCCATATTTATCTGCAATATCCACACTCAGAGAGCGATGTACTTAAACACCGAGATCACTCTAGACCACGACACTCCCCAAGGTCAAACTTTCACAATGGAGGTCTCGTTCATGATAGTTGTCCAAACATAATATTCATACGGATTTCACGCCTACTTGCCAAAGTCTTCTCGATTTCGCATTGGTTCCCTCCGTGAAAAGGAACAGATACGTATTAATTGATAACCGTGTCCATCTCCAGTGACTCCACACAGAGATGAACAATTTGGATGCTGCGAGATGTTTATTAATTACAAAGCAACCCATTCAATGTAAGTACATGCTTCACACCGTTCTTCAGCTCCTCCCTGAATTTCTTCTGGGTCAATCCATAGATGCAAGTGTTGGTGCAGGTACTGAGAAACTGCAACATATATCCAGACTGTTGAAATACATATATCGGGGTATTCAAATATTTGTCTGCATACGAATAATTTACAGTTTGCCAGTTCATAGAATGTATTACATAAGGAATCCACAGTAATATAAAGTTGGTTGAAAGAGCGAATAACAAAATCATTGATTTTCTCCGGTTCTCCATCTCTGAATCCTTTTGATTCTCAATGTTGCTCCGAAGTCCCCTGCGGATACTATTTGCTGCAATTATATGCCTCACGGTTGAACCATTGAACAGGAGAATGAAAGATATTGGTAATATAGGCGTCACAAAACTGTCAAATACCTCGTATGCTTTCCAGAAGAATGACGTATAGTACTCCGGTATTGGGATGCAACCCCAAGGTACATTGTTAATTATTAGCTGAGACTCCATTACTAAATAGAACGGAATACACCTGATACAACTCACTACCGCCACTGCCGCTATCACTATCGCCGCTGTTTTCTCGGTGCAATACTTTTTCCGCAGGTCGTGACAAGAAATCGCGATGAATCGATCGAACGTGAAAGCGACAGTGATCCAAACTGAGCAGTCCATGCTTGCAATTTTAAGCAGATGCGCCAGGGCACATACTGGAGTTATGAGCAAAAAGCTGGCGTACGAAAAGAGAAGATTAATCTGTTCAACAATAATAGCAAATACAACAACTATGAAATCGGCGGCAGCCATTCCCATCAGATAGCGTGTAATACATTTAGAGAGTCCACATTTTCCACGGGATAGGATCACAATCGCCGTTATGTTTACTGCACAAAGAAAAGGAAGGAGAGGATTATTGTTCAGCACGTCTATTTTAATCATTGTCACTTTGTTTGCATTGAATGGAATGTATTATGTGCATAACGTACGCCACCATCTAGAATCGCCGCCTATGTACCAACTCATCCTCACTTACCTCAACTCTATGCAAAAGGAATAACTGACGGTGTAAATGAGCGAGGTCACCCAGTGGGTGGAATAGTGCGAGCAGTTGGGGCAAGAGAACAAGGTTTAGAAAGTTTACGAAGAGAGCGAACAATATAACGTGAGCGTTCGAAAATGACGAGAGTGTTATGAGATAGGGAAACCAGTCGTAGAATAACAGAGCAGTAAATCAGGCCTTTCACTGTAACCTACCCATGCCGAACAAGATATCTAATTGCCGGTGCTGGTTTTTCCTTCTCCCCAAAATCCGTAAACAGCACTGCCCTGGCAGACGTGTTATTTGTGCCTGTTCCTGCCCCAATGATATTATTTTCACGCAACCAGTCTCCATTCTATTCCCCTAGCCCAATCCCTCTCGATCAATGCCCAAGACGCCTTTCGACTCTCCAACGACGTTCGTTTTCCACTCACCCGTTCCCTCATCATTACTTTGGACGTTCAATGTACACCTTCATCCACCACCGAGAAAGCCTTAAAGTCCTCCGTTTAATCCTCGAACGCAGAACCAGCTAATGTCCCTCTATGAACACTCTTCTCCGGGCGGAGATGATCCTCATTCAATAGAATAGCCATAGACACTCCCATTGGACCTGCTATGACTGCCTTTTGAATGGAATTTTGAACAATCGTAGTTACAGGCGTACATTGGCCCTATACCCGAATTTTATCGGCTACATGGACGATTCCATCGGTGCTACCTCATGCATCCATGAGGAAGTCATGGACTTTATTAACCAAATCCAATTTCAATCCTGCATTCAAAATCATGTGGACCATTTTCGACAACTCCTTCCATTTCCTTGACCTCGTTCTCGCCATAACAGGAGATACATTATCCACTGACGTCTACGACAAAACTACTGACCCCCCACAGCTACCTAGACTACACTTCTGTCGTCAGTCTGAAGTAGGGTCTCCCGAAACGTCATCCATTCCTTCTCTCCATAGATGCTGCCTGTGCCGCTGAGACACTCCAGCATGTTGTGTCACACTTCTCCCCACCCTGATCCTGCAAGTCTCAATCACCCACCCCCCCAATTCCTCCATCTCCGCCGCATCTTCGCCCAAGACGAGGTGTTCAATGGCCGGACATCCGTGATGCCTTAATTCATTATAGAACAGGGGTTCCGCTCTTCTATAAGAGGCTAAATCCTCACGCGTGTCTGATTGGTATCCCGCCGCGTGCTCGTGCTCTCCGCACCCAGTCACACGAGGGGCCGAGTCCCTCTAGTCCTCACCTTTAACCCTATCTGGCAACGCATACAGCAAATCACCCGACATTTTGGCCACTTCCAACGCGATCTCACAACTAGTCACATCTTCCACCTCCACTGATTCTAAGAATCACCTGTCACGGACGACACTGAACTGGAACGATATATGTTTCTCTTCCACTTCCACTGTACCTTATCTGATTATGTTTTTCTGCCTTGACACCTTGAATGGCAACAACATGATCATTCCAAGACAGCATAGATTTACGAAGGGCAAATCGTGCTTGACAAATCGTCTGGAAGGTTTTGAAGATGTAATAAGTAAAATGGATAAGGGAGAGCCAGTGGATGTAGTGTACCTGGACTTTCAGAAAGCCTTTGATAAGGTCCCACACCGGATATTACTGGGCAAAATTTGAGCACATGGTATTGTGAGTTAGGTGCTGACATGGATAGAAAATTGGTTGGCAGACGGGAAACAAAGAGAAGCGTCTAACGGGTCCCTTTCAGAATGGCAGGCAGTGACTTGTACGGTGCCGCAAGGCTCGGTGCTGGGACCGCAGTTATTTACAATATACATTAATTATTTAGATAACGGAATTAAAAGTAACATTAGCAAATGTGCAGATGACACAAAGCTGCGTGACAGAGTGAACTGTGACTAGGATGCTATGAGGATGCAGGCTGACTTGGACAGGTTGAGTGAGTGGGCATATGTATTGCAGATGCAGTATAATGTGGATAAAGGTGAAGTTATCCACATTGGTGGCAAGAACGGGAGGGCGGATGATTATCTGAATGGTGACAGTTAGGAACATAAGAAGTACAACGAGACATTGGTGTCCTTGTACATCAGTCACTAAAAGTAAGTTTGCAGGTACAGCAGGCAGTGAAGAAAGCTAATGACATGTTTAACTTCAAAACGAGTTGAGTATAGGAGCAATTAGTTTATTCTGAAGTTGTACAGGGCCCTGGTGAGACCATACCTGGAGGATGGTGTGCAGTTTTGGACTCCTAATTTGAGGAGTGACATCTTTGCAATTGAGCGAGAGTAGCGTAGGTTCACGAGGTTAATTCCCGGGATGGCGTGACTATGATGAAAGAATGGAGCGATTGGGATTACATATTTTTGGAATTTAGAAGGATGAGAGGGATCTTATTGAAACATATAAAATTATTAAGGAATTGGAACCGCTAGATGCAGGTAGAATATTGCCGATGTTGGGGAAGATCAGAAGCCGGGGCCACAGTTTTAGAATAAGGGGTATGTCATTTAGAACTGAGATGAGGAAACGCGTTTCATTGTGAATTTGTGGAATTATCTGCTACAGAAGGCAGTGGAGGGCAATTCAAAGAGAGTTAGATTGAGCTCCCACTGCTAACGGAACCAAGTGATATGGGGAGAAGGAAGGACCGGGGGACTGATTGGGGATGATCAGCCATGATCACATTGAATGGCGGTGCTGTATCGAAGGGCCGAATGGCCTAATCCTGCACCTATGATCTATGTCTATGTACCTATGTCTTTAGTGCTTTTCGAATAGAACGCCGATTCACTCATCCCTTTCCACCGAAACCATCCCTTCCCCATGTAATTTATCCTGCAACCGCAGGAAGTTAACAGCTGTCCAGATTGCTTCTTCCCTGACTTCCCTGACCCCGCTAGAACTTTTAGTTGGGGCAGAGATTCTCTTGCAACTCCTCCTCCAATGAACTCTGTGGTATCATTTTTCGACGTTGTGTGTTTAATATATCGGCGGAGACCAAACGCAGACTGGGCGATCGTTTCGTTGAACACCTAAGCTCAGTCCACCTTGACATCTTCCCATTCCCACGCTGACCTTTCTGTCCTAGGCCTCCTCCTTGTCAGAGTGGGGGCAAACGCGAATTGGTGGAACAGCATCTCATATTCCATTTCGGCAGCTTACAATCCGAAGTTCCTTTCTCTAATTTCAAGTAACCCTTGCAATCCGTCTCTCTCCTCCCAACACCGACCCAAGCCGTCTCCCAGTTCCACTGCACGCATCCATACCCCATTATCACTTCCTCCAAAGACAGCATTTGGAAATTGTCTGCTCCATCTTTCCTTGGTCGGCAGCGCAGGCTTTGATTTGTTCTGAAATACTATTAGCTCGCGACCACTCGCGAGTCTCGGCGTCAAAAAGGGATTGGCCCCGAAACGTCACCTATTCCTTTTATCCAGAGATGCTCCCTGACCAACTGAGTTACTGCAGCATTTTATGTCTATCGTCGGTGTCAAGCAGTATCTGCAGTTACTTTGTGTATATTCGGCTTATCCGACGTTTGGCCCGTATCCTTGCTAACGTTATCCGTGTCTGTGAACTCGCAGTGTAAGTACTGCTAATGTACATGCATCCATTATTTAATTTGGCAGCTACTTCCATATACACACAAGTGTGTGTCAAAATAACTTGCCCTTCAAATCCCTGTTACTTCTTGCCCCCTAAAACTTGTGCTCTCTAAGATGCACCCTCTGCACGGGGCAAAATAATTTTGGCAGAAACTCTATTCTTCTATCACATTATACACTTCTATTCGCCTGCTCAACCACTCCCGATAGCTCAGACCCTCGAATCCTGCCAGCATTCTTATAAATCGTCTTTGCAAGAATTGCAGCGTAATGACTTTTTCCTATCAGGGATGGCCGAAACCAAATACAATACTCCAAGTGCGCCCTCACCAACGTCTGGTAGTAGTACAAAATAACGTCCCAAGGACGACACTCGGTTTCCTGACTGAGGACCTCCAACATACCTCAAGTTTTCTGCACCCATATTTATTTGCAATATCCACACTCAGAGAGCGATGTACTTAAACACCGAGATCACTCTGGACCACGACGCTCCCCAAGGCCAAACTTTTACAATGGAGGTCTCGTTCATGATAGTTTTCCAAACATAATCTTCATACGGATTTCACGCCTACTTGCCAAAGTCTTCTCGATTTCGTATTGGTTCCCTCCGTGAAAAGGAACAGATACGTATTAATTGATAACCGTGTCCATCTCCAGCGACTCCACACATGGATGAACAATTTGGTTGCTGCGAGACCTAGTTCTTTTCCGTAAATATACTTACAAAATCGTGTTACAGTTTCCATAATATTATTTGCCAGTTCCTTATTTTACACCCATTTTTTGCCCTCCTTGATTCTTTCTGCTCAATATACTCCTCCGTGGATATTTGTCCGCACATCACTGTTACGTGCGTTCTTATTTTTTTCCTGCACGGAGCCTCAATTTTTCTCATAATCCAATGTGCATTACATCTGCTTGATCATTACTCCAAGAGGAACATATACAGTTTGAAGGCATGTTTTAGAATTATGCTGTGAGGCAGAACAGGATATTCAGATGCAGACTTGAATTTCGAAATCTGTGGGACTAAGACCGTAACGGTCCTGGGGATGATGAGTATATGTTTCTCAAACTTACATTGAGGATCTTTCAAACAGAATAGGAACACGGTGACGACTAAATTCGTTGATTAAGTGAAATGTTGCATTAAAGCGAAAGGCAAGGAACATTTAGTTTTGCCTTTCTCCTCGAATGTTGTCCTCGAAGCGCCTATTCAATTGACATTGGTAATTCCTGTGTTCAAGAACTCTCTTCAGTAGAACCGGCCGTTTATGCATCTGTGACATCAAGCCTGTGGTTCTCTCTCTAATGACGGTGCCCTGCCTTCAGGGCACGTGTTGCAGTTCGACATCTCATATTGCATACGTACGCGCGTCTCTGTCTGCACTCTCCCATTGCACTCTCCGTTGTTTTAGTGGGGTATGGACAATGGACTTTCTCCAACCGATGCTATTAACCCTGCCATCAAAGCTTCTCATCTACACCACTTAGATTTTAACCTCAGCGTATTCTGTCTAGACTTCCCATGGTGTTACATTGATGAAGCCAAACTTTCGAGCACCCCAAGCTCCCTACCCTCGGCATAGCTGACACATTTTTTGCCCTGCACACAGCGGTGCAGCGGGTTGATCTGATGCCTCACACCGCCAGGGACCCGGGTCCAACTTAACCTCGCATACTGTCCTTGTGCAGTTTACACACTCTCCCTGTGTTCTCGACCAGGTAAATTATTTTTACCACACTATCCACTGTTGCTATCTTACCTGCCAGAATGTTCGGACTATTAAATTTTGATCGTAACTGCACTGACTTGATTTTCAGTTATAATCCGACAATATGGCTTTGATTATTTTGATGCGATGATCCAAATTGACTAGCAGCAGAGATGACACTTTACCTATTCCCGAGATCTTGCAACGCCACCACTTCATCTCAATTCAGCCAAACACTGGTCAGGCATTTTCAGAATGTGACCCTATTTGATCAGTAGAACATTTCACAGCACCATTAAAATCAAAATAACCTTATTTCGCGTGACATGCGGCAAAAGCAGCTGGAGACCACAAGAAACTGCAGCTGCTGGCACCATAACTGAAAAAAACTGCTGGGTTCGTTCACGTGATCAGGTAGCAGATGCTGGAGGAACTTACTGGGTCCGGTAGCATGACGCAACATTCACACCCTTTTTCGCATCTGAAGAAGGGCTCCGACCCGAATGAAAAACATATACATTCCCTGAATAGTCCTATGTCGATGCCCCTGACCATCTCAGTTCCTCTGGCAACTTGGTTATTTTTTCCGGCAAATTCTGGCGTTACTTCTCCTGCAAAAACCACTATGTTTCCACAGATATGCAAACTCACAGTGAGGGAACAAAATCGGGAATATAAGTTAGGTTAAAACTGCGCAACACAGATAAATTTGCCACTATCTGAATAGGTCACGATTTTGTTTTGCAATAAATGTCACGGGGCACTAATTAACGGAGTCACATGAGAGGTAACTGGGTACTACGCCTTACCGAGAATGCCAACTGCAGCAAGAACAGGATAGTAAATGGTCTCTATGTCGAAAATTGTTAGACGTGGCATTTTCCGTGTGTTAGGACCAAAGCATTCCAATTTACGTTTTTATTGGCGTTTGCGTGGAGAAGCTTTTATACAGGCAAGCAAGGTCCGCTGCGTCAATTAGTGTGATGCCTCTTCACCACAACAGTCATGATCCGTTAAACAAACGGCTTACAGTAATCTAGTTTATTTCATAGAGCAATTACGCAATGCATTTCTCTTCTCGAGGGATATTTCAAACGTTTGTTTGTTCAATTTGACTGTGTTGCACACCCGGAGCGGAAACGGAGCAGATTCTCAGCCACTGGTCTTCATGCCAAGGCTCGAAGAAAGGATAAAGTTTCTCCGTGAATTTATTCCTAGTGAAGGTGTGGAGATGGGAGTTGGTGTCCTCGTCGTAAAATTAAACTGTCCCGGACACGTAACTGAGATAAATTCCCACCCTCCCAGGGATGGAACGGGCAGGGAGAGGGGATGGAATTGAGGCGAATGCAACAAACACGTCACACACCGCCCGATGCTCCAGACTCCAGTCTCCGGGGTCAGTGTGGCCCGTTTCTTCCTCTCCACAGATTCTGCGGCGACTACCAGACTCCAGCGCCGACTCCCCGCCACCTCCACCTCCCAGTAATTTCTCCCCGATGTGAATCCCTCCGATCCCAGCGCACGCCGTAATGCCTGTAAACCTTTTCCCGGTGTCAGGGACACTCATCCGAGTCCCGCGCAGTCTCACCCTCTTTCGATCCTCAGACACCTCGAGCAGCGGATGCGCTGTTTCCACATCCAGGGTGACGGAGACTGGGAAGAGAAGCAGAGAATCAGAAAGTCACCGGGGGTCGGTGGGTGGTGGTGGTGGGGAGGGGGGGGGGGACGGAGAGGGGAATTTCGTGAGGTGGGGGAGAGTGGACGAGTGCGGAGAGTGAGGAGGATTGCGGTGGGGATGGAGAAATAAAGCGGGCTATTCAGATATCGAGGCATGTCGGACAAGAGGATATTGAGGCGAGTGGCAATTTCAGGTTGTTAACGAGGAGGTAGAGTTATGGGGTGGAGTCGCCATGATCACAGTGAATGAGAGTAAGCATGTGGGGATAGATGACCTGCCCCTGTTTCGAGGAGGAGGAGGAGGAGGAGGAGGAGGAGGAGGAGGAGGAGGAGGAGGAGGAGGAGGCTAGGATGGAGGATGGAGGGGGAGGAGGCGGGGAGGGGGGAGGGGAGGAGGAGGAGGAGGAGGACGGAGGAGGAGGAGGGAGGAGGAGGAGGAGGAGCGAGGAGGAGGAGGAGGAGGAGGAGGAGGAGGAGGAGGAGGAGGAGGAGGAGGAGGAGGAGGGAGGAGGAGGAGGAGGAGGAGGAGGAGGAGGAGGAGGAGGAGGAGGAGGAGGAGGAGGAGGAGGGAGGAGGTGGAGGGGGAGGGAGGAGGAGGAGGAGGAGGATGAGGATGGATGAGGAGGAGGGGGAGGGGGAGGGGGGTAGAAGGAGGAGGAGGAGGAGGAGGAGGAGAGGAGGAGGAGGAGGAGGAGGAGGAGGAGGAGGAGGAGGAGGAGGAGGAGGAGGAGGAGGAGGAGGAGGAGGAGGAGGAGGCAGGAGGAGGGAGGGGAGGAGGAGGGAGGAGGAGGAGGAGGAGGAGGAGGAGGAGGAGGAGGAGGAGGAGGAGGAGGAGGAGGAGGAGGAGGAGGAGGAGGAGGAGGAGGAGGAGGAGGAGGAGGAGGAGGAGGAGGAGGAGGAGGAGGAGGAGGAGGAGGAGGGGAGGAGGAGGAGGAGGAGGAGGAGGAGGAGGAGGAGGAGGAGGAGGAGGAGGAGGAGGGGGAGGGGGAGGGGGAGGAGGAGGAGGAGGAGGAGGAACTGGGGGCAATAAAGGGGACGGGGTTAGAGGGAGGGGCGGGACGAGTCAATGGGGGGACGGAAGGGCGAGGGAGGTGAGAGGCGGAGGAACAGGAGAGGGGGTGCGGTGCGAAAGAGAGTCGGGGAGAGGCCATGTCGAGGGCGGAGAGGTGGTTGGGGGGGGGAGTTGTTGAGGGGGGAGGGTGGTTGAAGTCGGGGAGGGGTGGTTGAGCGGGGAGGGGTCGTTGTGGGGGGTGGGGTGGTTGATGGGGGAGGGGTCGTTGAGGGGGAGGGGTCGTTGAGGGGAAGGGGTGGTTCAGTGGGGAGGGGTTGTTCATGGGGAGGAGTGGTTAAGTGGGGAGGAGTGGTTGAGGGGTGGTGAGAGGGGTGTTTGCGGGGTATGACCGCTGGGTTGAAACTGTCTGAAAAAGGGTCTCGACCCGAAACGTCACCTATTCCTTCGACCATTGATGCTGCCTCACCCGCTGAGTTTCTCCAGCATATTTATCCACCTCAATCTGGGGGAGTGCGTATTCACATTTCTACATATTTTGCCTGATGGGAGAGGGAAGAAGGGAAGAGGGCAAATGGCAAATGGTGCCTAGGTAGCCCGATTGTCGGCGAGGGAAGGTGTGAGCTGAAGCCTGGTGCATGAGGGGCAGGTGCAGTGACGGGGTTTAGAATGAAGCCGGACGGAGGTCTGGGTCCATCCTGATCCCGGGTTGCGAACGGAGGTGCGGGCGGCGGGTTCCACTGCCCAACAGGAGCAAGTCAGTTACACCCTGTTATTATCTGAATGGTGGCCGATTAGGAAAAGGGGAGATGCAACGAGACCTGGGTGTCATGGTACACAAGTCATTGAAAGTAGGCATGCAGGTGCAGCAGGCAGTGAAGAAAGCGAATGGTATGTTAGCATTCATAGCAAAAGGATTTGAGTAAAAGAGCAGGGAGGTTCTGCTGCAGTTGCACAGGGTCTTGGTGAGACCACACCTGGAGTATTGCGTACAGTTTTGGTCTCCAAATCTGAGGAAAGACATTCATTGCCACAGAGCGAGTACAGAGAGGGTTCACCAGACTGATTCCTGGGATGGCAGGACTTTCATATGACGAAAGACAGGATAGACTCGGCTTGTACTCGTTAGAATTTAGAAGATTTAGGGGGGAACTTGTAGAA
The DNA here is from genome assembly GCF_010909765.2 of Amblyraja radiata. Classification (NCBI taxonomy): domain Eukaryota; kingdom Metazoa; phylum Chordata; class Chondrichthyes; order Rajiformes; family Rajidae; genus Amblyraja; species Amblyraja radiata. The sequence goes on along the minus strand of NC_046004.1, from coordinate 1,322,256 downwards.
ACTTACAACATTTTTAAGGGGTTGGATAGGCTAGATGCAGGAAGATTATCCCCGATGTTAGGGAAGTCCAAAACAAGGGGTGACAGTTTAAGGATAAGAGGGAAGTATTTTAGGACCGAGATGAGAACATCATTTTTTACACAGAGAGTGGTACGTCTCTGGAACTCTCTGCCACAGAAGGTAGTTGAGGCCAGTTCATTGGCTATATTTAAGAGGGAGTTAGATGTGGCCCGTGTGGCTAAAGGGATCAGGGGGTATGAAGCCAAGGCAGGTGTGGGATACTGAGTTGGAGGATCAGCCATGATCATATTGAATGGCGGTGCAAGCTCGAAGGGCCGAATGGCCTAATCCGGCACCTATTTTCAATGTTTCTATGCTACCCGAGGCCTCGTTCCTTCCTCACAGTCATAGTCACACTGCACGAAAACAGGGCATTCGGCCCAACTTGCTCATGCAGACCAAAATGCCCCATCAGCACAAATCCCACCAGCCCGCGTTTGGCCCGTGTCCCTCTATCCTTTCCTATCCACGAACCTGTCCAAACGGCATTTCAATGCAGCTATAGTTCCGACCTCATCTACCTCCTCTAATAGTTCGCTTCATGCATCCACCATCTTCGATGTGAAAAGTTACTCCTCGGATATCTAATAAATCTTTCTCCTCTCAACGTAAATTCCTGTGGTACTTGATTTCACTAAATGTCTGGGTAAAACGACTCTGTGCATTCACCCCATCTAATAACCTCATGATCGTAATCATCTCCATCAAATTAGCCCGCAGCCTCCTACACTCCAAGGAATAACGTCCTACCCTGCCCAAGTTCTCCCTTTCGCTCGTGACCTCGAGTCCTGGCAACATCCTCGTAATTGTTTCCTGCTCTCTTTCCAGCTATCTGTTCTGCGTTCGACTGCCGCAAGCCCTATTCAGGCTTGTTTAATATCTAACTGATCCCTACCTCGTGTGAGATTGATTGGAAGTGGCCAGGCCATCTTCACAATCAATCCCCGAGACGGCAACGTGCGCAGTAGACACTCGCGATGTTGCAGGGTTCAGCAGTTGCGCGAAAGGGAATGCGTTTTGAACCAGGGAGTGGCGGAGTTAAAATGGCTTCGAAAGACCAGGTCGGGAGTTTAACTGGGGCGGCAACATATTCCATCTGCCTGGATTTCTTCACCGATCCGGTGTCACTGGAGTGTAGGCACAATCTGCCGATCCTGCAGCGCACAGAGTTGGGACAGGGAGGGGAGAAACTCCTGCCCGGAAAGTAGAGATAGGTTTAGAGACCTCACCCTCAGGGTGAACCGGGCCTTGGCGAGACTCTCTGATAAATTTCGAACATTGAGACTGAATTAGACAGAGAAGGAAAGTAAACTTCAGTGCTAGGAACATCAGGAAAAACTGAAGCTGTTTTGTGAAACTGACAAGAAGCTGATCTGTGTGATTTGTACAGCTGGGAGGGAACACACGTCTCACAGCTTCAAAGGTAGACAAAAATGCTGGAGAAACTCAGCGGGTGCAGCAGCATCTATGCAGCGAAGGAAATAGGCGACGTTTCGGGCCGATAGAGGGAGGGGGGGGGGAGAAGGAAGGAAAAAGGGAGGAGGAGGAGGAGTCCGAGGGCGGGGGCGGGGGGATGGGAGGAGACAGCTCGAGGGTTAAGGAAGGGGAGGAGACAGCAAGGGCTAGCAAAACTGGGAGAATTCATCGTTCATGCCATCGGGACGCAAGCAACTCAGGCGGAATATGAGGTGCTGTTCCTCCAATTTCCGGTGTTGCTCACTCTGGCAATGGAGGAGACACAGGACAGAGAGGTCGGATTGGGAATAGGAGGGGGATTGAAGTGCTGAGCCACGGGGAGTTCAGGAAGGTTATTGCGGACTGAGCGGAGGTGTTCGGCGAAACGATCGCCCAACCTTCGCTTAGTCTCCCCGATCTAGAGCAGCGGATGCAGTAGGTGAGGTTGGAGGAGATGCAGGTGAACCTTTGTCGCACCTGGAACGACTGCTTGGGTCCTTGAATGGAGTCGAGGGGGGAGGTGAAGGGACAGGTGTTGCATTTCTTGCGGTTGCAACGGAAAGTGCCCGGGGAGGGGGTGGTACGGTAGGGAAGGGAAGAATTAACAAGGGGGTTGCGGAGGGAGCGGTCTTTGCGGAAGGCAGACATAGGGGGAGATGGGAAGGTGTGGCGAGTGGTGGGGTCACGTTGGAGGTGGGGGAAATGGCGGAGGATTATGTGTTGTACTTGCCGGCTGGTGGGGTGAAAGGTGAGGACTAGGGGGACTCTGCCCTTGTTGCGAGTGCGGGGATGGGGAGAGAGAGCAATGTTGCGGGGTATGGATGAGACCCTGGTGCGAGCCTCATACATGGTGGCGGAGGGGAATCCCCGTTCCCTGAAGAACGAGGACATTTCCGATGCCCTGGTGTGGAACGTCTCCTCCTGGGAGCAGATGCGGCGTAGGCGGAGGAATTGGGAGTAGGGGATGGAGTATTTACAGGGGGCAGGGTGGGAAGACGTGTAGTCCAGATAGCCATGTGAGTTAGTTGGTTTGTAGTGTAGCTTCATGCCGTTTAAAGAAGCTGTTGAAATCTACAAGATAAAAGCAAACCGATTTTGATCGCATCATTGTTTAATTCCGTCTTTATCATCTAACATTTTTATTCTCAGCGGGACTGGCAGCATCTCTGGAGAGAAGGAATTTCAATCTTAAGAAGGGTCTCGTCCGGAAACGTCACCCGTTCCTTCTCTCCAGAGGGCCTGCCTGTCCCGCAGAGTTACTCCAGCATTTTGTGTCTATTATTTTTAAATTCCTACTTTATTGTCTACCACTTTTATTCTTTGATTTTCAATCACAATCCCAGGATCAAATGAAATCTTCCGTCCAGTCTCTCACGAAAAAGGAATCGGAGATCCAGCGAATGGAGCAGCAACAGAAACAGAAGATTTCTGGAGTTCTGGTGAGGCTTTCCAGTTTCGATTTCCTGATCTTGTGTAGAATTGATCCCTGTGATGCGTGTGATAATAATGCAGCGCAGTGACACAAGTAGTGTTGCTGTCGCCTAGTTTTGGTGAGCGGGTTCGATCCTGACCTCGGGTGCTGCCGGTGTGGTTAACGCCTTCTCCCTGTGACCGCCTCGAATTCCTTCCACGTCCCCAATACACGCTGGTTCAATGGTCAATCGGTGACTGTAAATTATCCCCGGGAAAGTGGGTGGTGGGTGGATAAATGGGAATTAATGGGCACGTGAAAAGGAATTTGCATCAGGGAATTGTATTGGGGGTAGAGGATTGATGGGTTCTAAGATTACCGTCACGATATTTCAGAAGCATTTAGACAAAGAATTGATTTGCCAAAGCAAATAAAAAATGCATAGGACAAATGTCATGGTCAAAGTCGTGAGGTCGTAAAGTCGACATTATATATTGATCTACGCCTTTCATTTCACAGGAACAATCACACAACCTTCAGTCACAAATCACATCCCACTTTGCTGAACTGCACCAGATTATCACTGAGAAAGAGCAGCGCGTACTGGGAGATATCCGGGAGGTAGAGAAGAAGATTCTAAATACAATGGAGAAAAATCTTGGAAAGATTCAAGAGAATTTAAAATCTACTCGAGAGGAACTCGTAAAGTTGCAGCAACAGATGGATCAAAAAGACAGTGTAGTGTTTCTGAAGGTGAATGGTCATACTGCAGTTTGGCGAAGTGAAAGTGCATAGTCACAACATGGTGGGTGATATGTCAGAAATAAACGCTGCATTTACCAGTATTTCAGAACTAGGTAAATGTTTAATCTGTACCATCTTTTGTTCCCAAAGTAATTGGCCTCCCGTATAATCTATGGGATCTCAAGAATGCCTGGCCGGAATGTAGAGAGGTGTTTGTGTTCTGTAGCGTTTAGAACAATGACAGGTGATCCTATATCTGATCCCAAGGACCACGAATCGACAGAGGACAGTGAATGCCTGGGAGTATCCAACCAAGAGACTCTGAGAGGTTTAACATGTTTGATGTATTTACACCAGACGAAGATGTATTTTCGAAAAAGTGGGGATTGTAATCGAAGGGAATGGGGCAAAGAGGAGGAGTTCAGTCCCGGGCTAGATCAGCCATGACCACATTGTAGGGATTAACATTGAAATCTAGAATGTGGCGCGCACATCAGATTGATCATCTATACCCAGTTCACAATAGCAGTGGGTGGTCACCTTGAGGGAATTTGCTCTGTTTATTTTGTCCACCTTGTTTCACCATAGAATTACATCCCATTCTGCATCATAGACAGGCCATTCGGCGTATCCTATCCAGTCAAGATTTCTGCTCCACTCATCATCCTTCCCATCTACTCTCCACACCCTGTAACAATACCCCAAATTCCAGGAGCCTTAATGTGTTTATCCTGCTTGCACTTAAATTTATCTCTGCTGTTGTAGATATTGCTTGATGGCAGCAGGTGTTTCTGCCAATGTCGTGTTGTACAAAAAAGTCCCTCCAATGCAAAGTCTGAAGAAGGATGACGAGTGGAGCAGAAATTCTGACTGGATAGGATGCGCCGAATGGCCTGTCTATGATGCAGAATGGGATGTTATTCTATGGTGAAACAAGGTGGACAAAACAAACAGAGCAAATTCCCTCAAGGTGACCACCCACTCCTATTGGGAACTGGATATATGTTCTCATGACTGCTTCCTTTCGGTATTGGTTGAATACCATGCCACATTTCAACTTTGATTTTTGGGTTCACAAGTAGAGATAGTATTTCACCCCCACCCATTTAAATCCACTGACAATCTTAAATCCTATCTCATCATTCCTGACATGTTCTCCAGATAAAATCCCACGGCCTGCCCAGTCTTTGCATTGATTTCTGTGTAAGAAGCAACTGCAGATGCTGGTTTAAACCGAAAATAGACACAAAAAGCTGCAGTTACTCAGCGGGACAAGCAGCATCTCTGGAGAAAAAAAAATGGGTGGCATTTCGGGTCGAGGTCCGAAGTCTGAAGAAGGGTCAACCCGAAACGTCACCCCTTCTCTCAAGAGATGCTGCCTGTCCCGCTTTTTGTGTCTATCTTTGCATTGATTTCCATCCTCTCAGTTTTGGCGTCATTCTCATGAACATTCCTTGTGCTTTCCCCCATCGTTCTACATCTCTGCGGCAATATCTGCGTTCTCTATGCATGACAGCGGCGTTAAGAGTTGGGAAATGGAAATTATCAGAGGGTTGTAGGAATTTGGTGAAATTCCCGCTGTCAGGATGAGGACGGTCCATCTCAGCCAATTGAGATTTGTGTTTTATTTCTTTCAGGAGGAAGCTGGTCGCAAGCAAAGGTAGGACATGCTCTTGATGGTAACATTGTAAGGTTTTGTTGAACAGCCCCAAAAAATGTCTAAAGCCCAATTTATAACCAGCTGTTAAATATTTGCAGGGTTCGTGATGAACCCAAACCACTGTCGGTGGTAGATGATAATTTGCTGATTGAAAATTTTGAAAATCCTTTTTTGTACAACACGACATTGGCAGAAACACCTGCTGCCATCAAGCAAGGTAAAGCTTATAACCTTCCCATTGTTCTTGCTTCTGACATATTTAAATTATGCATAGATGAAAATATTATTGGTATTTTGGACTGAAGGGAAATTGAAGATTTGACCTTCCACCAAACACAGCTGCAGAAAAGCATCACAAGGTCAGAGAGCGACGTCGCCAAAAACAAGCCCTTTGACTATGCCAACCAAGCTAGTCCCGCTTGCCTGAGTCGGACACATATTCTTCCAAGTCTTTCTTATTCACGTCTCTACCCAACTGTCTGTAAAATGTCGTCGTTGTAGCTGCCTTGACCACTTCCTCTGTCAGTTCGTTCCATACATACACTACGCATTGACTGAAAAAGTTGCTCCTTTTTACTGTTTCCACTCTCACCTGACACTGATGCACTCTGGGTTTAGACTCTCCTACCTTGGGTAAAATACTGTGGCTATTCACCTTATCTGTGCACCTTATATAGATCTCATACACATCTATAGAAACAGCACGATGGGCTCCAAAGACAAATGTCCCCGCCTGTCCAACGTCTCCTTATAACTCAGCCCTTCAGACCTGATGAAATTATCGTAAATCATTTTGCACCCTCTCTAATTTGCTAACAACCTTATTGTGTCAAACGCTGTATCAAATATCCTGACATATGAAAGAATGAGGGACAAACACATTCTTCAACACACCTGCCTGTCACTGTTACATCTTCCATGGCACTGTGTACCTGCAGCCAGAGATCTCTCAGTTCTATAAAGCTCCCCGTTTACTGTGTATGTCCTGCCCTAGTTTGTCTCAGCAAAGTGCATCACCTCACCTTCACATGAATGAATCCCACCTGCCGTTCCTGAGCCCATTGGCCCAATTCACAGGGATCCCATTTATTCTCAGATAACTTTCCTCACTCACCACAATGTCACCAATGTTTGTTTCATCTGCAAACAGACTAACCGTGCAACCTACAAACACACCCAACCGTGCGTATGAATAAGGAACAACAGTGGACACTGTCTCCAGTCTGAAAAAACGACCCTCTACCAACATCCTCTGTCTGCGACCTTCAGGTAAATGTTGTATTCCATCGGCTAGTTCACCCCGGATTCCATGACATCCAACCTACCAGAGCGGCCTCTCGTGCGGTGTGTAGAAGTTGCATCTCTCAGAGGGCAGTGAATAACTGGAATGTTGTGCCCAAGATGGTGGTGAAAAGCTGAGTTATTGGATATGTGCAACTTGGCTACAAATAAATATTTGATAGATCTAAAAATTAAGATTATGTGTAAAATCACTCAGAAGAGGAATTGGTGCCATCTTAGATCAGCCCTGATCCGATTGAATGGAGGGGCAAGCCTGAGGAGCGGATCCTCATCCTGGTCCTGTTTTCTTGTGTTTCTATGCTCCTGTGTACCGATAAATTGGCAGACTTGACACAGTTACAATGCAGCAAAGATGAACAATATTTGTTCCTGGGACAATGTGTTTGCTGTGCGGGGTGAGATTGAGTAGACTTGGCCTGTGTACTTGAGCGTTTGGGTGTATTGCAGGAGATCTCAGTGAAACACAAAGTTCTTACAGGGCTCAGCGGGCAGGATGCAGGGAGGGTGTTTCCCTTGTCTCAGGGGTTTGGAGAACGGGCACCCTCTCAGAATGTGGGCTGCACCATGTTGGACAGAGATAAGGAGACATTACTGCACACAGACACTGGGGAACCTTTGGAATTCCCTGCACCGGTGGCTGCAGAGACTCAGTCAATCAGTACTCTTGGAGTGGAGAGCCTTGGTTGTACATTACAGAATCAGGCCCATCGGCCGATCGTCTACATGACCACATTTTTTCCTGCTATGCTAATCGATTTGCTCACATTACATCGCTATTCCTCCCCACCTCATACATTTAAGTGCCTCAAATATAGTGATTTTACTTCGGAGTCACGTAAGTGACTACGTGAAGAACCCGTCCAGTACGCATGCGCGTTATGAGCGTTCACGCAGTGCAACGGCGACGAGCGGAAGTACAGGCGCTCCCGCTACAGCTTAAAAAAGTCGGACCGTCAGGTAAGTTTATTCTGACGTCGTTTTTTCCGAAAAAGAAGTGTTTTGTTTTGTTTCACCAGGAAGAACATGACCAAAACAAGACAAGCCAAGAAGTCCGCCCCCCGTTCGACTCCAACGGAGGAGAGTCCATTAGTGGGGGGCAAGAGGCGGTAGGACAAGAGCAGGTAGTTAATGAGGCCCGAGAGCTGTATTCGGCCCCAGAGAATTGCGCCTCCCTCAACGTGCCGGCCGTCAATAGCCAAATCTGGGGTCACGTTGGACCAAACATCCGCAACCAAGAACTCAAACTACAGCGGATCCTCAGGCTCCTGACGTCAGCCATCACTTCCTATGCTCGTTCCGTGGATGGGGGTGGAAATGACGACGAATCAGCAGGATACACTCGCACTGCTGTACAATATCCAATTCGAAATTAACAACCTCCGTAAGGAGATAATAAGACCTGCCCTCAGCCCGAAATTCGAGGGTTTGTGCAAAACGCCGACCACAGAGCCAGAAATCCTGCTCTTCGGCACGGACCTCTCCAAAAAAGTAAAGGACATGGAGGAGGAGTCCAAAACATTTGGCCTCATGAGGGCAGGCCCCGGGACGAGCAAACCCACAAAACCCAAGCGGCAGTACCCCACCGCGTCCACCAGTCGACGTCAACCCTATGGGACTCGTCCGCACATCACCACCGGAAGCGTTTTTTTAGGCCATGGCCCAGAACGGACCCCATAGAAAATGCGCCACCCCCAACCAGCAGCAACACATCAGACAACACATCAGAAAACACATCGTCCGACAAAGAAACAGGAGAAACACCCGTAACCATGGAGGTAGGTGGGTCTGGTTCCTACCAGCATATAAAAAGTGGGGGTTCTATACTAACAGAGGGGAGATTACACCTGTTTGTACAAGCATGGAGGTCTATCACGAATGACAAATATATACTCAACAGCATTCGTGGATACAAAATGGAGTTTACTCAAGAAAACATGCCACCAGTTCAGCATACACCCCGAAGGGTCTTTTCCTTCTCAGTTAAAGAAAAACGAGAGTGCCAAGCTGAACTGATTAGGCTAATTACAAAGGGTATCATTGAAAAAAACAAACATGAACCCTTGGAATGTGTCTCTAATATATTCACTAAAATTAAAAAAAGATGGTGGATCTCGCATCATAATTGACTTAACTTCACTAAATATGTGTGTTAAGTATATACATTTCAAAATGGAAACGTTTGTAACTGCCAAACAACTGATTTCCAAAGGATACTTCATGGCAAGCATCGACCTTAAAGATGCTTACTATTCAGTACCCATTCAAAAGGATCATCGCAGATACCTGAAATTTATCTGGATGGGGCAACTATTGCAGTTTAAAGCGTTTCCCCACGGGTTAACATCAGCCCCAAGATTATTCACCAAGATACTAAAACCAGCCTTGGCAATATTAAGAAAACAAAAACATATTGTCATGGCATATCTTGATGATATCTTAATAGTAGGCAAAACCATGGAATTGGCTAAATCAGCTGTGTCAGCTACCAAACAATTGTTTGAAACCTAGGGATTTGTCTTACATCCAGATAAATCTAAGTTGACGCCATCCACAACCATGGACTATCTGGGATTCACAATTAACTCAGTCCACATGTCTGTAACTTTGCCAAAAGACAAAGCAGCAGAATTGGCACAAACATGAAACAATTTAATGGTCAACGATCGACCAACCATTCTACAAGTGGCGAGAGTAATTGGAAAGATGGTAGCAGCATTCCCAGCTGCACAATTTGGACCTCTGCACTATCAAAACTTACAAAGAGCGAAAGTGCAGGCATTAAAACGACGTACAGGTCACTTTGACCGGGTCATGAAATTGCCCACTGAAGCAATATCAGAGTTACAGTGGTGGGTAGAGAACATTTGGCATAGTTCCAGCCCTATCATCATCATTAGCCCTACGTTAATTATTCAGACATATGCCAGTGCTCAAGGCTGGGGAGCAACTCATTCCATATCCAGCACAGGTGGTAGATGGACTAACCTAGAGTTACCGTTACTACTTACACTGGGCATAAATTATCTGGAAATGTTGGGTGCATTTTATGGATTAAAAGCATATTCAACAAATATGCATCACTGTTCGGTTCGGTTACAAATAGACAATACCACGGTGGTGGCCTATCTTAACCATATGGGCGGCATAAAATCGATATCATGTGACAAATTGGTCAACACAATCTGGCAATGGCGTGTCGACAGGCATATTTGCCTATCAGCAACTTACCTACCAGGTAAGCTAAATACAGTGGCAGACACCAGGTCACGAAAATTCAATGATAACACCGAATGGATGTTAAATCCCAAAGTATTTGCTAAAATTACCAAGCAATATGGCACGCCAGATATCGATCTATTTGCATCCAGACTAAATCACCAGGTTCCTATGTATGTCGCTTGGGAACCAGACCCTGAGGCCGCAGCGGTAGATGCGTTCGCGCTGGACTGGGGAAATTTCTTCTTTTTTGCATTTCCTCCCTACTGCCTCATCAGTCGGGTACTACGCAAAATACAAATGGACTCTGCTTCAGGTATTTTGATAATACCCGACTGGCCTACGTAGCCATGGTTCCCAGTGCTCCTCGACATGGTCGTCGAGACCCCAATGCCTTCCCCAGTAGCCCAGAATTGCTAACTCACCCAGCATCTGGCATAAGCCACCCATGCCACGATATAATTAAACTCCTGGGTTGCAGATTCTGAAAAGGCCTCTGCTGGGCCTGGGATTGTCAGAAAACACCATCAACAGCATGACAGCATCCCACCGTGTATTCACAAGGAAACAATACTTGTCGAGTATCAAGAAGTGGGAAAAATACTGTTCGGACACAGGAACCACATACTCAACTATAACTGTAACCAATGTACTGGAGTTCCTGGCAGGCCTTCACCATAATGAAGGACTCAGCTACAGCGCATTAATACAGCCAGAAGTGCTCTGTCTGCCTATTTAATTCAGGCACCAGGACAACAGGCCAAGGGATGCCACCCGCTGGTGATCAAGCTCATGAGAGGGATATTTAACTTCAATCCCCCCAGACCTAGGTATACCCAAATCTGGGATGTCAATGTGGTCCTGACATACCTTAGGAAATGGTCACCAGCTAGGTACCTCACCCTGGAACAATTAACTCTGAAGACGGTCATGCTGATGGCACTTGTGTCAGCACAAAGAATCCAGTCACTTCACCTATTACGATTGGACAACATGATCGTAACTCCAGACCATGTCTCATTTATTATCCAGGGGCTGGTCAAACAGAGCAGGCCAGGAACATCAAACCCAGTCATGGAATACCGGGCTTACCCACCAGAACCACGGTTATGTGCCATGACCCACCTACTAAACTATATTGACACAACTAGAATCCCTCGAGGGGGAGAAAAGGCCTTATGGGTCAACCACAAGAAACCTTATTGTCGGGTGTGTAACGGGTATAGCTTGGACCCAATAGCAGCACAGAATCAGGCAGGTATAGTTGGTAATCAACTTTATTACGATACTGTAACACAGAGTAGTAACACAGGAATGGGTACACCGTACTCACACAGAGGCTCAGGATTGAGCGAGGGTTCCGAAGAGGGGCAGGCAGGAGAGGTAGTCGGGGTTGCCGAAGGTCCGGTAACCAGGAGATCCAACACACGATGCAAACAAACCAGCGAGGGACCGACGAAAGGAGAGTCGAAGCCAGGCAGGAAGTCGAGGAGCCGTTGCAGGGATACATCTACAGCCCAGGAGAGAGGCAGACAGAAACCATGAGATACGGGACGAAGGCCGTGGTCGGGGACAGAAGGCTGAGGTGATATCCGGGAAGACGACAGGACGGAATGGTCAGGGGCAGGCAGGTTCGAATCCGTGTAGGCAGTCGGTAAATCGCTGGAGAGTCTTGCATGAATGCTGAGAACAAGCTGGCACTATGTGAACGGAGAGGAGAGTCTATATACCGGGTTACTTGGTGATCAGAGGCAACTGAGTGCAACAGGTGAGGAGAGTTGAGCTGATGAGAGGGGATTGGCAGGCAGGCAGGTGAGGAGAAGGAGGGACCGGTGGAAACGTACTGGGAGGTGAAGTGGATGAGAATGAGGAGAGGGCAGATTGTGACAGAACCCCCCCCCCCCCCCCTCAAGGGACGGCTCCTGACGTCCCAAAACAAAACAAAAATAAACCCAATCCCACGCAGAGTTGGGTGGGAGGACGGGGACCGGAGGAGGGCTAATATTCGTCCGAGACATCCATGTCCGCATCCTCCTCCATAGCATCAGAGGAAAGTTCCGTCTCGTCGTCACTGGGTGCCTCAGACGGAAGAGGGGACAGAGTCTCAGGGGCGGCAACCCCTCTAGGAGTGGCGGACTTGGACGGCTGGTCGGGATGACGCCGGTGAAACTCCCTGATGAGGGAGGCGTCCAGGATGTGTCGAGCAGGAACCCAGGACCTCTCCTCTGGACCGTAACCCTCCCAATCGACCAGGTATTGGAGACCCCTCCCGCGACGGATGAGACGAGGAGGTGGAGGAGGAGGGACTGCGGGAACCAGGGAGCTCTCCCGGACTGGCTTTACTCTGGACACGTGGAACGTAGGATGGACCCGCATGGAACGAGGCAACTTGAGCCTCACAGCCGCTGGGTTGATGACCTTCTGGATCTCAAAGGGATCGATGAACTTGGGTGCCAACTTCTTGGACTCCACCCTCAAGGGAAGGTCCCGGGTCGACAGCCACACCTTCTGGCCCGCGAGGTAGGTGGGTGCCTGGGTGCGGTGACGGTTGGCAGCCGTGGCGTAACGGTCCACGGAGCGGAGAAGAGCCGCCCTGGCTTGGGTCGACGTCCTGCGGCAGCGTCGAATGAAGGCCAGGACGGACGGGCAGGAAACCTCTTTCTCCAGCGCCGGGAACAGTGGAGGCTGGAACCCGTAGGCACACTGGAAAGGGGAGAGTCCAGTGGCCGAGCTTGTCATGGTGTTGTGGGCGTACTCCACCCACAACAACCGCTGGGACCAGGAGGAGGGATGATTGGACACCATACACCGCAGCGCCGTCTCCATCTCCTAATTTTTCTTTTCAGTTTGACCGTTGGACTGGGAATGAAATCCGGACGTCAGACTCACGTTGGCCCCCACAAGCGTGCAGAACTCCCTCCAGAACACAGAGGCAAACTGGGGGCCCCGGTTGGAGACCACATCGACGGAGAGACCATGGAGCCTGAAGACGTGGAGTAACATGAGCTCGGCAGTTTCCTTGGCAGACGGAAGCTTGGGCAGGGGCACGAAGTGAGCCATCTTGCTAAATCTATCGACCACGGTCAGGATGGTGGTGTGACCACTGGATGGGGGCAGGCCGGTAACGAAGTCCAGGGAGATGTGGGACCATGGTCGATGGGGTACAGGCAGTGGAAGCAAATGACCAGCAGGAACTTAGTGTGAGACCTTGTGCTGGTTGCAAACGGGACAGGCGTTGACAAACTCCCGAGTGTCCTCCTCCAGCGATGCCCACCAGAACCTCCGTAGCACCATCTCCTTGGTCCGCTGAATGCCGGGATGACAGGTGAGTCGAGAGCTGTGGGTCCACTGAAGGACGTCGGACCGCAGGGCAGAAACCACAAACAGGCGATCAGGAGGGCATGCGCTGGGTCCCGGCTGGTTCTCCAAGGCCGCCTTGACCTTCTCCTCCACTTCCCAGGTGAGGGAGGCAACCCCGTGCGAGGACGGGAAGATGGTCTTGGGGCCAGAGGCAGGCTCTTCCTTCGCCAAGAACTGTCGAGAGAGGGCATCGGGCTTCACGTTGCGGGACCCAGGTCGGTAGGAGAGGGTGAAGTTGAAGCGGGTGAGGAAGAGAGACCAGCGGGCCTGACGAGAGTTGAGCCTCATGGCTGACTGGAGGTATTCAAGGTTCTTGTGGTCAGTCCAAACCAAGAAAGGCTGCTCGGTTCCCTCCAGCCAGTGGCGCCATTCCTCCAACGCCAACTTAACCGCCAACAGTTCTCGGTTGCCAATGTCATAATTCCTCTCAGCAGGGGTCAGGCGTCGGGAGAAGAAGGCGCATGAATGCAGCTTCTGGTCCCCGGCAGCCCGCTGGGACAGAACAGCTCCCACCCCCACGTCGGAGGCATCCACCTCCACCACGAACTGTCTCTCTGAGTCCGGTACTTGGAGGATGGGGGCCGATGTAAACCGTGTCTTGAGTGTCTGAAAAGCTTCGTCGGCCGCGGCAGACTACCGGAACGGAACCTTGGAGGAGGTGAGTGCCGTGAGGGGTGCGGCCACAGTACTGTAGCCACGGATGAACCGTCGGTAAAAAATGGCGAACCCCAGGAACCTTTGGAACTGCTTGCGGGAGTCAGGAACAGTCCAGGTGGTGACTGCAGAGACCTTGGCGGGGTCCATCTTGATGTTCCCTTGGCCAACGATGTATCCTAGGAAGGGGACTGACGGGGAGTGAAACTCGCACTTCTCAGCTTTAACGAAGAGCGAGTTCTCCAGGAGCCGATGTAGAACTGCCTGGACGTGGTGTACGTGTTCCTCCTTGGTCCGTGAAAAGATGAGGATGACATCAAGATAGACGAACACGTACTTGTTCAACATGTCTCTGAGAACGTCATTGACCAAAGCCTGGAAGACGGCCGGGGCGTTGGTGAGGCCAAAGGGCATCACCAGGTATTCATAATGTCCCGTGGGAGTGTTGAAGGCGGTCTTCCACTCATCTCCCTCTTTGATGCGGACCAAGTGGTAGGCGTTGCGTAGATCCAACTTCGAAAAGATGGTGGCCCCCTCCAGGAGCTCGAAAGCAGAGGAGATGAGTGGGAGAGGGCAGCGATTCTTCACCGTGATGCCGTTGAGCCCCCGGTAATCTATGCAGGGACGCAGAGATTTGTCCTTCTTCTCCACGAAGAAGAACCCAGCCCCAGCAGGAGACGAGGAAGGACGGATGAGACCAGCAGCCAATGAGTCGTTTATGTATTTCTCCATGGTGCCTCTCTCAGGGGCGGACAGGGAGTAAAGGCGACCCCTAGGAGGAGCGGAACCAGGCAGGAGGTCTATGGCGCAGTCATAGGGCCGATGAGGAGGAATGGAGGTGGCCCTAGACTTGCTAAAAACCTCCCCAAAGTCATGGTACTCGGCTGGGACCCCCGTCAGTGGAGCAGGACTGGAGCAGGTGGCCGGTTGAGGAGCTGAGGCTTGCTTCAGGCACACTTGATGGCAGGAAGGGCTCCAACCCAAGATGACCCCCGTCCTCCAGTCGATGTTGGGGTTGTGGCGCCGAAGCCAGGGGTAACCCAGGATGAGGGGAAGACGGGGAGACTGCAGGATGTTGAATTGGATGGTCTCATGGTGATTACCAGACAGGAGCATGCGCACTGGGACCGTCTGGTGAGAAACAGTCCCCAGGAGATGGCCGTCGAGGGCGTTGGCGGGAACTGGTTCAGGCAGGGGAACACAACTGATGCCTAGCTGGCGGGCTAGTTCCTTGTCCATAAGATTAATGTCACAACGAGAGTCTATGAAGGTGGCGAGGGTGTGAGAACCATCAGACAACAGCAGACGGGCATGACAAAGAGGGCGTCGGGCAGAGGAAAATTCAGAGGTTCGACTCACCAGTAATTCCTCCGCTACTGGTGAGTCTGGCCTTTTACTGGACACTTGGAGATGTAATGACCCGCCAGGCCACAGTAGAGACAGAGGTTCCCCCGACGCCGACGTTCCCGTTCTTCGGGGGTGAGACTGGTGCGACCCACCTGCATGGGTTTGGGTTGCCTCGACGGTTGCCCCGACGAGTGTATTCCAGTCTCCGGAGGAAAACGAGCTTGGGTGGATAGCTGGCGGCCCGCCTGTCCCTGTCGTCTCTCCCGACGTCTCGCCAGGATGCGTCGGTCCAGACGGGCCGTTAGCTCGATAAGCCCATCTAGAGAAGAATGAAGGTCGTGGGACACCAACTCATCCTTGATATTGTCATTCAAGCCCAGCAAGAAAGCGTCACACTGGGCCGGGGCGTTCCAATCACTCTGACGGGCCCTGGTGCGAAAGTCGATGGCGAAGTCAGCGACGCTCTGGTTCCCCTGGCTCAACCTCAGCAGACTTCCCGCAGCGTCCTGACCCATCGATACCTCACCGAACACCTTGCGAAGCTCCGCGGCGAAGGTCTGGAAAGAGGAGCAACCTGGCGTGCGTCGCTCCCATTCAGCCGTTCCCCACAGCCGAGCTCTGCCAGTCAGGTGATTAATGGTAAACGCCACTCTCGCCGCTTCCTGGGCGAAGGTGTAGGGCTGTAGGGCGAAGAAAATGGAACAGTTCGTGATGAATGGGTTGCAGCCCTCCGGGTCTCCAGCGTAGCGCTCCGGGGATCCCACCCGGGGCTCAGGTGATGGTCCTGGCGGACCGGGAGCCGGTGCTGTCGGAGCCGGAGGTGAAGCATGGGGTGTAGCCTGGGCAAGGGTGGTCGTCAGCTGTTGGACCTGGGTGGCTAGTGCAACCAATGCTTGCTCTTGGTTTGACACAGCCTGTCGAACCTCGGAGTTGGAGGCAGTGAGCATAGCTTCGCGCTGCAGGAACGTGTGCTCAATCCTCTCGAAGCGGTTTGACGGAGACGCTGTGTGCGCCGATTCCATTGTTGGCCAGATTGTACTGTAACGGGTATAGCTTGGACCCAATAGCAGCACAGAATCAGGCAGGTATAGTTGGTAATCAACTTTATTACGATACTGTAACACAGAGTAGTAACACAGGAATGGGTACACCGTACTCACACAGAGGCTCAGGATTGAGCGAGGGTTCCGAAGAGGGGCAGGCAGGAGACGTAGTCGGGGTAGCCGAAGGTCCGGTAACCAGGAGATCCAACACACGATGCAAACAAAGCAGCGAGGGACCGACGAAAGGAGAGTCGAAGCCAGGCAGGAAGTCGAGGAGCCGTTGCAGCAATACACCAAACAGTCCAGGAGAGAGGCAGACAGAAACCAGGAGGTACGGGACGAAGGCCGTGGTCGGGGACAGAAGGCTGAGGTGATATCCGGGAAGACGACAGGGCGGAATGGTCAGGGGCAGGCAGGTTCGAATCCGTGTAGGCAGTCGGGAAATCGTTGGAGAGTCTTGCATGAATGCTGAGAACAACTGGCACTGTGTGAACGGAGAGGAGAGTCTATATACCGGGTTAATTGGTGATCAGATGCAACTGAGTGCAACAGGTGAGGAGAGTTGGGCTGATGAGAGGGGAGTGGCAGGCAGGCAGGCAGGTGAGGAGAAGGAGGGACCGGTGGAAAAGTACTGGGAGGTGAAGTGGATGAGAATGGGGAGAGGGCAGGCTGTGACAGGGTGACGAGCCAAACCATTTCAAGATGGCTCAAGCAGGTGCTGAAAGCCGCTGGTATAAATACTAACATGTATAAATCTCATTCCACCAGGGCAGCATCCACGTCGGCGGCTAAGAGAATGGACGTACCAATAGACCACATCCTGGCTACAGAGGGGTGGTCTGGGGAAAGAACGTTTCAAACTTTTTTATAATAAGCTGTTGGCAGAACCTGCATCTTTTGCAGAGAAAATATTCGAATCTGCAAATATATAATTTAGCCCGGGGGAGCAATTTGTTCTTTTGTTATAGTTAATAAACACCATTATTGTTTTTACAAACAGATTCATGGTTGATTACGATAACATACTTCCTCCCTCGAACGACTTCGGCAGTGAGTGAAGTATGAACCGTTACACGGTTTGAAACCACAGAGCTTTAAAATCTTCACTTAGTCACTCACGTGACTCCGATGTAAAATAGTAAGATTAAACGAGAACTTACCAGTTTGAAGTTTGATCTGTATTTTATGAGGAGTTACGATGAGGGATTACGTGCCCTCCGCTCCCACCCTCAATAATAGAGATCAACTGGTAGCTAAGCTCCCGTTTTCTTTACTATATTTGTTTCAATTATTGTGTCTTTCTGTGATTCCACACCGCTGCTTTGAAGTGTGGCGCGCATGCGTGCTGGACGGGTTTTTCACGTAAACCCTCATCATAACTCCTCATAAAATACAGATCAAACTTCAAACTGGTAAGTTCTCGTTTAATCTTACTATTACATCTCACTCCACCACCCGCTCTGCAGCATGTTGCAGATATCACCCACTCTCAGTGTAAAGGAAACTTCCAAATCAGATCCACTTTAAAATTCCTAGCTCCAAAGATTGGTCTGATATCCCTGCATTGGAATACGATATTGATAATCTACCCGATATCCTGCTGCAGACGTTGACAACCTTCCCCGCTATCCACAATTTTTGCACCCTCGACAGATTTACTAGTCACACCTCCTATATTCACATCCAAGCCATGAAAATATAACATCAAGAGCAAATGTTGCATCACCGAACTCTGCTGCACTCCACCAGTCAAAGACCTCCAAGCATGGAAATCATCTTTCTACCGCTACCTTCACCTCCAACAACCAAGCCAATTTTGCATCCATTTTACCAGCTCGTCTTCGATCCCACGTGCCTTTAATTTCTGGAACAGCCTTTCACTGTCAGGTTTCACATTGTCAAATCTCTCGGTGAAGTTCTTTATTGATTAACAATGACACCCGTGTGCTCTTGGTTGTACAAACCCATCAATTCCACCTGTGAATCCCCTCTCTTTCAATGACCCGACAACCACAAGTCTCTGTTAAGGTCCGTTTCTGAACATAGACAACTCACAATAGGTTAGGTAAACCAACACAAGCTTTACTGATCATTAGCCAGCGAGAGTGCCAGGGAAACAAAGTAAAGTATACCACAGATACTTAACCCTCCTGAGCCACGACTCGAATGAAGTACATACAGCATCTATTTATAGTATTTTGGAAACGTAATCTCAGGTATGTACAGAGTAGCAACAATGACGTCTAACACAAATAAATGACAGAGCATAGCCATTCAATGTATTATTGTTACTAATACAATAGTTGTCATCTTGTGGTTATCTACTGTTGATCACAAACTTCGAAACAACAGGAACTTAGTCAACATTTACAATTATGTCTTAGCAATATAATCATTATGTCAGCTACCAACCAGAAGGCTTATTTTTAAAGAACAATGTAACACCATGGGAAGTCTAGACAGAATACGCTGAGGTTAAAATCTAAATGGTGTAGATGAGAATCTTTGGTGGCAGGGTTAATAGCATCGGTTGGAGAACGTCCATTGTCCATACCCCCACTAAAACAAAGGAGAGTGCAATGGGAGAGTGCAGACAGAGACGCGCGCACGTATGCAATATGAGATGTCGAACTGCAGCACGTGCCCTGAAGGCAGGGCACCGTCATTAGAGAGAGAACCACAGACTTGATGTCACAGATGCATAAACGGCCGGTTCTACTGCAGAGAGTTCTTGAACACATAAATAACCAACGTCAATGCATAGGCGCTTCGAGGACAACATTCGAGGAGAAAGGCAAAACTAAATGTTCCCTTGCCTTTCACTTTAATGCAACATTTCACCTAATCAACGAATTAAGTTGTCGCCGTGTTCCTATTCAGTTTGAAAGATGCTCAATGTAAGTTTGAGAAACATATACTCATCATCCCCAGGACTGTTACGGTCTTAGTCCCACAGTTCGAAATTCAAGTCTGCATCTGAATATCCCGTTCTGCCTCACAGCATCATTCTAAAACATGCGCTCAAACTGTATATGTTCCTCTTGGAGTAATGATCAAGCAGATGTGATGCACATTGGTTTATGAGAAAAATTGAGGCTCCGCGCAAGAAAAAAATAAGAACACACGTAACAGTGATGGGCAGATAAATATCCACGGAGGTGTATATTGTAGAAAGAATCAAGGAGGGCAAAAAAGGGTGTAAAATAAGGAAATGGCAAATAATATTATGGAAAATGTAACGCGATTTTGTACGTATATTTACGGAAAAGGACTAGGTCTCGCAGCAATAAAATTGTTGATCCATGTGTGAAGTCGCTGGAGATGGACACGGTAATCAATTAATACGTATCTGTTCCTTTTCACGGTGAAAATCAATACGTAGGCGTGAAATCCGTATGAATATTATATTTGGAAAACAATCATGAACGAGACCTCCAATGTGAAAGTTTGACCTTGGGTAGTGTCGTGGTCTCCAATGATCTCGGTGTTTAAGTACATCGCTCTCTGAGTGGGGATATTGCAGATAAATATGGGCGCATAAAACTCTAGGTATGTTGGAGGTCCTCAGTCAGGAAACCGAGTCTCGTCCTTGGGACGTTATTTTGTAGTACTACCAGACGTTGGTGAGGGCGCATTTGGGGTATTGTATTTGGTTTCGGCCATCCCTGATAGGAAAAATGTCATTACGCTGCAATTAGTGCAAAGACGATTTATAAGAATGCTGGCAGGATTCGAGGGTCTGAGCTATCGGGAAAGGTTGGGTAGGCGAAGCACAGAAGGCAAACGTGTGATCTTATAGAAGTGTACAATGTGATAGAAGAATAGAGTTTCTGCCAAAATTATTTTGCCCCGGGCAGAGGAAGCATCTTAGAGAGCACAGGTTTTAGGGGGAAAGAAGTAACAGGGATTTGAAGGGCAAGTTATTTTGACATACACTTGTGTGTATATGGAAGGAGTTGCCAAATTAAATACTGGATGCATGTGCATTAACAGTACTTACACTGCGGATACACAGACAGGGATAACGTTTACAAAGATACGGGCTAATCGCCGGATAAGCGTTGGGGAGCACTTCGGGTCCAGTGATCACAATGCCATTAGTTTCAATATAATAATGGAGAGGGTCAGAACTGGACCTAGGGTTGAGATTTTTGATTGGAGAAAGGCTAACTTTGATGAGATGCGAAATGATTTAAAAGGAGTGAACTGGGACATTTTGTTTTATGGGAAGGATGTAGAAGAGAAATGGAGGACATTTAAATGGGACATTTTACGAGTACAGAATCTTTATGTTCCTGTTCGGTTGAAAGGAAACAGTAAAAAGTGGAAAGAGCCCTGGTTTTCAAGGGAAATTGGACATCTTGTTCGGAAAAAGAGGGAGATCTACAATAATTATGGGCAGCATGAAGTAAATGACGTGCTTGAGGAGTATAATGAATGTAAAAAGAATCTTAAGAAATAAATTAGAAAAGCTAAAAGAAGACATGAGGTTGCTTTGGCAAGTAAGGTGAAAGTAAATACAAAGGGTTTCTACAGCTATATTAATAGCAAAAGGATAACGAGGGATAAAATTGGTCCATTGGAGAGACCGTGTGGACAGCTATCTGCTGAGGTAAAAGAGATGGGGGGGATATTGAACAATTTATTTTCTTTCGTTATTCACCAAGGAGAAGGATATTGAATTATGTGAGGTAAGGGAAACTAGTAATGTAGCTATGGATACTATGAGTTTCAAAGTAAAAGAAGTACTGACACTTTTGAAAAATATAAAAGTGGATAAGTCTCCAGGTCCTGACAGGATATTCCCTGGGACAGTGAGGGAAGTTAGTGTAGAAATAGCCGGGGCTATGACAGAAATATTTCAAATGTCATTAGAAATGGGAATAGTCCCCGAGGATTAGCGTACTGCGCATGTTGTTCCATTGTTTAAAAAGAGTTCTAAGAGTAAACCTAGCAATTATAGACCTGTTAGTTTGACTTCAGTGGTGGGCAAATTAATGGGAAAGATACTTAGAGATAATATATATAAGCATCTGGATAAACAGGGTTTGAGTAGGAACAGTCAACATGGATTTGTGCCTGGAAGGTCATGTTTGACTAATCTTCTTGAATGTTTTGAAGAGGTTACTAGGGAAATTGACGATGGTAAAGCAGTGAATGTTGTCTATATGGACTTTAGTAAGGCCTTTGACAAGGTTCCTCATGGAAGGTTGGTTAAGAAGGTTCAACTGTTGGGTATAAATGCAGGAGTAGCAAGATGGATTCAACAATGGCTGAATGGGAGAAGCCAGAGGGTAATGGTAGATGGATGTTTGTCGGATTGGAGGCAGGTGACTAGTGGGGTGCCTCAGGGATCGGTGTTGGGTCCTTTGTTGTTTGTCATGTACATCGATGATCTGGATGGTGTGGTAAATTGGATTAGTAAGTATGCAGATGATACCAAGATAGGGGGTGTTGTGGATAATGAAGAGGATTTCCAAAGTCTACAGAGTGATTTGGGCCATTTGGAAGAATGGGCTGAAAGATGGCAGATGGAGTTTAATGCTGATAAATGTGAGGTGCTACACCTTGGCAGGACAAATCAAAATAGGACGTACATGGTAAATGGTAGGGAATTGAAGAATACAGTGGAACAGAGGGATCTGGGAATAACCGTGCATAGTTCCTTGAAGGTGGAATCTCATATAGATAGGGTGGTAAAGAAAGCTTTTGGTATGCTAGCCTTTATAAATCAGAGCATTGAGTATAGAAGCTGGGATGTAATGTTAAAATTGTACAAGGCATTGGTGAGACCAAATCTGGAGTATGGTGTACAATTTTGGTCGCCCAATTATAGGAAGGATGTCAACAAAATAGAGAGAGTACAGAGGAGATTTACTAGAATGTTGCCTGGGTTTCAACAACTAAGTTACAGAGAAAGGTTGAATAAGTTAGGTCTTTATTCTCTGGAGCGCAGAAGGTTAAGGGGGGACTTGATAGAGGTCTTTAAAATGATGAGAGGGATAGACAGAGTTGATGTGGATCAGCTTTTCCCTTTGAGAATAGGGAAGATTCAAACAAGAGGACATGACTTCAGAATTAAGGGACAGAAGTTTAGGGGTAACATGAGGGGGAACTTCTTTACTCAGAGAGTGGTAGCGGTGTGGAATGAGCTTCCAGTGGAAGTGGTGGAGGCAGGTTCGTTGGTATCATTTAAAAATAAATTGGATAGGCATA